>NC_077240.1:52210000-52510000 GCF_947179165.1 Solanum dulcamara
CGTGCCACGGTACAGGATATTTGCCGATGGATGGAGTTGTAGTGGAAGACCGGAGTCTACCTTCGCATTAGGAGTTTCCTCATTTCAGATTATGTAAAGTACCCAAGGGCCCCGTATTTCTTCTAGAGAATCTCCTAATTGTTCCAGAGCAACTAGAAAGAGATTCTGCTCTATTTGCTTGCAATGCTATGCCTATCAAAGTTGGCGAAGCAAATTCACAGCCTGCAGAAATGGAACCTTCATCAAGTTCTGAATCAGAAGGTTTCTCAGTAACTATATAGCCAAAAAATCCCAAAAGCATCGATTGGAATAGGAAAACCATTGTGATGAACGTGAATCATTCCCTGTTTGCGAGTGAGAAGAAAAAGGAGGCCCTTTACCAATCCTTTCGTGAAGAGATCGGCAATTGATCTTCACTTCTAATGGTTGGTGTTCTGATGATTTCGGCAATCACCTTTTCCCCGAGAAAATACCCTAAAAAAAGTAAGTAAGGCGACTTCTACATGCTTTGTTCTCTCAATGGTTAAAGAGCCTAACATAGCTAAGTTAAGAGATAATTGAGCATGCCATTTCGGTCAAGCGGGTTCAACTCGTTGCCGAAGTCCTTCCTCTCCCACAACCAACCATACCTTCTTTTCGGTGGCCTATTCCTTTTGTGCCTAATGTTGGGGTTCTCGGTTTGGTCTTTGCTTTGGTCCATACCACGAAACAAGCGTTTTCTCACCAAATAGCAGCTGCACCGATGAAACAAGGCTACCAAAAGAAAATAGAATGGACTATAAATCGGGAGGGCTTTTCGAGTGACGATTGAAGCAGTCCCGAAGCCCCTCGCTTACTTACTTATCTTCATCCTTATCTTCATCAGTCTCTCAGAGTCAAAGCTTTGGTTGGCGCAATCCTCTCTGGAACCCACCCTTCTTCGTACTGAGGAGGGGCCGACATCCCCGTCTCGATCCTCATCCATTCTTCTTTTTCTCCTTTTTGATTTCTTCCTTTCTCTCTTTTGTTGCCTTTTTCGGCTCTTTATTCTTGATTCCTTTGGCTCTTTTCTCGAGCTCCCCGCAGCTTTGATTTTTGCGGTCTCATCGCTTTCGAATGAAAGTGCAAATTCACAGCCTGCAGAAATGGAACCTTCATCAAGTTCTGAATCAGAAGGTTTCTCAGTAACTATATAGCCAAAAAATCCCAAAAGCATCGATTGGAATAGGAAAACCTATAGAAACGCATTCAGTCATCAAAAAAGAGGATTTGATTGAGTATCGAGGAGCCGAGCCCCAACTCTGGTAAAGGAATCGGATAGCAAGATGAAGTTTCTGTGATCATTCTATGACATTTTCTATTTAATCTCAATATCGATAGATAAATCTCGATAAGAAAGAGCTTTCTCCTGGGAATAAGAAGAAGTCCTCTCTTTTTCTCAGAGGTAACTAAATCGTTAAATCGTTTGAGAGAGAATGAATAAGAAGCAAGGGATGAAGGGGAAGAGATCTTTCACTATTCGCATATGTAGCTGGACCCTTTTCCTAAGTATGAGTTGAGAGGATCAGAGGGATAAAAACCTATACTGACTCTTCTGACCTAGTCCAGGTGCTGCTTCCGTGAAACTTAAATTAAAGTAAAAAGAAAAAGTTTTCTAGTTTTATAAGTGTTCGCTTTAAAATAGAAAATGGATTCGATACAATTCAACAGAATCTAAGAAATGATCAAAATAGAAATGATTTTCGAATTTGATTCTATAAAAATTCCAGGGTAGACTTATAACCAATCCAATCGGAAACCTTAATTCGAGAGATCAAACTAGCAAGGATAATATCGTAAAGTCGGAGAGGATCTACTTTGCACGTTCCAGCTCCAGCTCGCAACCACAGGGGCCCGCCCCGCGAGGCCAGAGTGGGCTCAGCGGTCAGCCTCCAGAGATATGGTAGGTTTGGGAGTTTGAGAAAGCAAGTAAGTCAGAAAAGATGATTCCCTTTTCCGTGCGATGGCCCAGGACGGGGCGGTACTTGTGATATTTCGGCATGGGACGCGTTTTATTTGGCAGTTTTTTGGATGTTAAATACTATTGGCTGGGTTACTTTTTATTGGCATTGGAAGCACATCACATTATGGCAGGGTAACAGGGAGAGGGGGACCCTTCTCATACCCGGGGCAGCAGTGGGGAATCTTGGACAATGGGCGAAAGCCCGATCCAGGGAACTCGTGAAACCTTAAGTGAACCGCGCGGAGCGAGCCCGGGGAGAGGAGTAGAGTCCAGCAACATTGAGCCCCAAAATAGAGTTTCTATTCAAATCCCTACTCAACACGGTGCCTTAAGGAGAATCCGAAGCCGGTTGCTAGCGGAAGTAGCGCGACAAAGAGCAAAGCGGAGCATTCACAAAGAAATGGTGTAAGCAGAAGGGAAGGCGCAACGGTTAGCCATTCTGTACATGCCAGATCATGAATTAGTAACTGCTTCCAATTTCCAAAAAAAAAAATACCAATTGTGTCGAACTTTCCATTTTTGGAATAGTTACGGAATCTCCATGAATAGGATCACATGGCCTATTTCGGGTTCACTCGGAGCTGGTCGAATTATTGCGCGGAAGCGCTAGTGTGGGACAATCAGAATTACCAGAGCAGGTTCCATATTTCCTTTGATTTTAGTAATTTTAATGTCAGAAAGACCGTATTGGTCTTGTGTACATATATTTGATAGTATGGTAGCATCTAAAGGCCATTTGGAAGGGGAAAACTCAGATTCAATGGTTTTGGAGCGTGCGTGATCGGCCTACAGGTAGACTATAGCTTCCCCCTCTTTAGATTGAGCTTGAGAATGTGAATGTGTATTGATTAGTTGGGTAGCTATTGAATCATTCTTAGTCATTTAGAAATGCATGATTCGGTCCTGATGGGCCTTAGTTTTTCCCGGACGTTGCTTCGATTGGCTTAGATCTTTGTAGAATGGTGTAGCAAACTTGAGTCTGATAGTTTGAGCCTTAGCTAGGTGGTACGCTTCCTCCTACGACATTCTATCCTTATTTCCCCAATTTCGTAGTTTTATGAGTTTTGACGGTTACATCGAGTTTTGTTCTATAATTAAAGATTGGTTTGGGATTCAACTCGGATGGGTTAGTTGATTGTCTAGGTATGGAAAACTTTCTATGGAGATCAGTGACTATTGACTATTAGGAGCACTTGTAGTAGTTATATTGGGACTTTCGTTGGGCATCCGGATTCAAGCTCTGTCCTCGACCGCATTATCACTTTCGAAAGACATCCGGTAGAGGTCCAATATCAATCATTTGGATCCTTAGAAAGAGAATTTAGCTAGAGGTATGGCCTCAGTTACTTGTCACTTCTGATTAATTACTCGATACTTTCGGTGAGCATCTGGTTAGAGGTCCGACCTCTATTCTTTCAAATCCTACTTGTTCGGCTGAGGTTTTAGTTCAACATTCTTCGGTTTTGGGTTCTTAGTTTCAGTTCTTGTAGTTATAGCTATTCTGTGTACTCATCGGTCTTATAGGGTTTTGTTTAGGTTTTTATTTAAACTTGAGTATGAGTGTACCTTCTAGGCTTATGAGGGTCCATTTAGGTGTAGTTATTTTTCAGCTTACTTTAGTTAGGATCTTTTCTACACTCGTGTACATTACATTTCATTACTTTACTTTAGACTTTCACTCTTGACCTTGTTCTGTCCTATTCCTCCATGTCATATTGCTTTTACTTTTCAAGCTCAGTTAGCCTATGATGCCTACTGGTTACTTTTTTTTGGTACTCATACTACACTCTACATCTGTTTCCGTGATATAGGTCTGAGCATGAGTGGCCTGCATTGATTTGAGCTTGCAACAGTCTGATTCGGAGATGGGGGTGAGCACTTGGTGTTTTGTATTGATCCAGTCTCCATCTGTATATATATAGGGCTAGTTTTTTGTTTCTGAGACAAGTCTTATTTCTATGGTCCACCTTTTGGACTTGTACTCTTTTTGTTTAGTCAGCTCTATACTAGTGGCTTCCAAGTTCGAGTAGGGATCAATTGTATATATTTATTTTGGCTTGTTTCTACTTATCTATCTTTTTTTATCTTAGAACTGTTTATTCTTATTTAGTTTCTACCCTTTAACCCATTACTTGTTGTTCCGGGTTATAAGTTTGCTGGAGCCATCATTACTCGAGAAATCAGATCGTAACGGCCTAAATCTTTGCCAGATCCACCATAATGACATCCTTGGACACCACGTGCCCCAAGAATGCTACAGACTCAATCCAAAACTTGCACTTTGAGAACTTGGCGTACAACTGCTAATCTCTCAAAGTCTAGAGTACTATCCTAATATGCTGCTTATTCTCAATCCGACTCTGCAAATATACCAGTAAATCACCAATGAATACTATGGAAAAGGAGTCTAGATATGACCTAAATACACGAATCATCAATTCCATGAAGGCAACAGGGGCATTAGTCAACCCCAAAGACATCACTAGGAACTCATAATGGTTGTAATAAGTTCTAAATGCGGTCTTAGAAATGTCCGCTATCCTAATCCTAAACTGGTTGTAACCAATTCGCAGATCAATCTTAGAAAATATTGCAAAACCCTAAAGTTGGTCAAATAAATCATCAATATGAGGCATGGAGTAACGGTTCTTCACTGTCACCTTGTTTAGCTGCTTGTAATCAATACACATCCGCAAAGTTCCGTCCTTTTTCTTCACAAAAATGACTGGGGCACCCCAAGGTGATTCATTAGGCTGAATGATTCCTTACCGAAGAGATTCTGAAGATGAATGTTGAGCTCCTTGAGCTCTTAGCGGTCCATACGATATAATGAGATAGAAATAGGGCGAGTACCGACTCTAAGTCAATGGCGAATGTAGACACGTGATTTTTAACCCTTTCTGAATTTTAATCCATTTTTATCTTTTAATATCTATTTTACTTCTTTTCTTTATTTTAGCCTTTTATTTCATTTTTAGTAAGTTTATTTTTAAAAAATTCAAAAAAAAAATATAGAGTCACATTTTAGGATAACTTTTATTTTTCATTCTTTCAAAAGAAAGGAAATTTTACCCAAAAAAATATATTTTTCATATTAATGTAGGATTTAATTAATAAGCTAGTAATTTTAGTATTACTTTTTTTAAGGACTAGCTATTTAACTTTTCTTATATTTTTATTAGTTGAAATAGTTTCTTAATATTTTTTATCATTATATTATATTTCTTTCAAAATGTAAAACTAAATAAAAATATGACTAGTTCTAACTCCTCTCCTCACTAACCTTCACAACTTTACCCCACTGCTCCAAACCCATTCCCCATTATCTACACAACATCTACATCCACACACACGTACATAAAAACCACCTACACTAATATATAATACTACTATACATAAAATGAAAAAAGAAAGACACGAGGATGGAAGAAAAAGAAAGAAAAAACACATATATCCACACAAATATAGAAGACCCATCTGCACAACAAGAAGAAAAAGGAAAACACATATATATTTTGGAAAAAAAGAAAAGAAAAGCAACAACATAAAAAAAAGAAGGAAAATTCACGAGAAAAAAAGGTCAAGTTTGAGGTTTGCTTTTGTAGTTTTTGATTGTGGTCTTTTCTTCACGTGAATTATTTTCACAAAAGGTAACGCTTAATTTTTATTGTTTGATATGATTTCACGAATGTTATATAAAACATGATTCCACTGTTACGAAGTTGCTCAAATTTTATGTGTGCTTAACTTTGATATTATAATATTAAAATTTGTTTGAATTTTGTTATATCGTTAAATTTAGAATAAAATTAATATACCATGTGATTATTAATTGCAAAGCTTATTTATTGTGTATTTGTGTACATGTACATATGTTAACTAACTAAATTAGACTGATATATAATTAGGATTAAAACAAATGACAGAAAATATAAAAAATATTTTAGTTAAGTAATTGGAGCATGGATTAATAAGAAAAAAAGAAATTAATATGGTTCTAGGAGTTTAAGTTGGTATGATTCTCAATTAGTTGCATCGTTTAGTTTCTCAATAATGATTTTTTTGGTTAATTTATTGTTATATTCTTATTTTAATCGGGTCATTTAGAGCATGTTTCGATTATTAACAAATAATAGAAAAATATTAGGATCTATTTTACATTAGACGAGCGTAGACACTTTTAAAAATTCATTTCAATTATGAATGTGGTTATACATTTTTTTAAAACACTTAGAATAATTCAAGGATGCAGATGCGGTTATGCACTTTGATTAAAAAAAATTCAATTATTAACTCTCATTAATTTAAAGTAAGATTTATAGATAAAATTATTAGGTGGGATGCAAAGAAGGCAACTATGCCTCTAAATGTCAAGACCCAGAATGCAGTTACGCATCTAGGTTGAGACCACTAAAAGTTCAACAATTAAAAATGTCAGCAAACTATGACATATAGACATAACATATCCAAAATAGTTTAAGTGAAGTATAAGTTAATAAAAGCGACCATGCTAGAACCACGAGACTCAAGGGATGCCTCATACCTTCCCCTCAGTCAATAGAATTCCTTACCCGATCTTTTTTTTACAGACCAAAATAAAGAGTCACTTCCTTTTGAGTGAGGATTAAATAAGGTGATTTGGAACACCACAACTCAATTCCAAGTGACGACTCTGAAATAACAAATAAAATGATCCCTTCTTAATATCATCACTTAAATTGTAAAAACCTGCGAAAATGGGGTGTGACAACTCTGGTGACTCCGCATAATGAAACTCGCAGGACCCTCCAGGACAATGGAACTAGCAAAATTTAGCTTAAATGGATCTTCACGATCAATGGAGCTACTTCAAACAAATCGAAAGACATCAAAAGGATTCATTGCAACAAAGCTCGAGTTGAAACTTCATTCTCACAAAATTTTCTTTATTATAAACTAGGGTAAAAAGATTTGTGCTATTGCTTTTGTTTGTTTTGGTTTCAGGGATCCACTTGTAGAATAAAGTCAATTCACATTTCAAGCTCAAGATCCTATCTGGAAGTAGCAAGATCTCATCTGAACAACAAGGTCAATTTTCAAGCCCAAGTAGAAGGAGCCTACCTAGAGAACAAGTTCACCTTCAAGCTCACTCGAGATGAAAATGAATATCCCACAACTTGAGTGGCATGAGGACCCAAGTTAGGATTCATGAGAAGCTACATAGATAGGATCTTGTACTTGTATTTTTTTTGTTTGTCTTTCATTTTCTTGAAAAAAGAGGAGATGTGAACTGGAGCTTCGATGGAACCTCACCCAACCTCCAACTCATCATTTCATCTTCTTGAACTATACATGACCTGATTCTTTTATAACTCGGGAATGTAGGTGTCACGACCCAACCCCGTAGGCCGCAACTGGGTTCCGACCTGGACCCTCTCATGCGTATTTATCAACTACACTTAAGTTGAACCATGTGTGATGTGATACTATATACAAAAACCCCAATAGTCTAAAACTTTTTCATGTACATGTAGCCTCTTTCATTTGTTTCATATCATGAAAGGGCACGCGAGCCGACAAGGCTGCTATAACAAAAACATTCACAACATATCGAATAGGCAACATCGAAACTAACTCAAAAACAACCCACATATACATATGTCTATAGACCTCTAAGAATAGTAACAACAATATATGGCGGGACAAGATCCCCACCATACCCCTGAATGTACAAATATATACATTAAGTGACCAGCATCAAAATTTAGGCTCTAGAACAGTGAAGCATTTTTGACACAGCTGAGAGGAACTCCTACGCTGATGGATCTCCAAAATAAACATCTGTACCTACGGGCATTAAAACGCAGCCCCCCGAGAAAAGGGGAGTCAGTATGATATATGTACTGAGTATGTAAAGCATAACACATCGTAATTGAGATCATAACTGAAATAGGGATGCAGGGGATAAGTATAACAATTAACAATTTACTGTACCTTCACCTTAGGACACGTGATCCTATACACCATCATATACTGTGACCGGCCCTCTAGTGAACTCAGTGTCATTATCATTACTTCATAATCACAAATCATCATGTCATAATGTATTTCATTTCATCATATCATCGTATATGGTATCATACCATCATATACGGTATCATCTTATCATGTATATCATCGTATTATACCCGGTTCACTACGGGGCTCAGGGTCACAATGTATTGCTTTAATCTCATATGCACGCCTAAATAAAGTATCCGGCCCTTTAGTGAGGGACTCGGTAAATGGAGTGGTGTACGTCTATAGCGTACCATCATAATATACATATGTACCCGGCCCTCTAAGGAGGGACTCGGTGTTCCTTCCTTATTTCACTATATATACTATCATATTACTGTCGGCTCGGGACTCGGTGAATAATCGTATCGTCATAACATATAACATATATCACACCTCACGTACGGCATCGTCTCCTTGTGCGTGGAACTATACACATCTGGCCCGGGACGCGGTGAAAGAAGCAGTAACACTATACACGATAACATATCTCGGCCCATCATGGGACTCGAGGAAGGATGGGTTACAGTATGCATGAGTAGAGTAATGAGAAACCATATGCAACTAAGTCATTATCTAAGACTCGATGAAACAGTCAAGTGAACCGTCACCTGAAGACTGGGGGAGTAATTATCCGAGGTATCCCTTTAGATGTCATTAGGGCTTATATCAGTTGGGGCTTCAGGGATCACAAACATGCATCAAAATAATGCCACATAATTCATGCAATCAGAAATATAATCTATGCAATCAGAAACACAATTTATCTAGTCAAGGACTCAACTCATGCAATCAACGACATTTATCATTTCAGAGCCTCTAAAAAGAGGAGATGGTACCTCTACTTTCTATTCATTATATAGCAGGCTCGAGAATAGTAGTTTGACTACTTTCAGACTCTTAATGTTCAGGAGTGACTACAAGTCACGAGTTACAATCAGAGCTCATAAATGGAATTACCTCTAACCCATATCATATATCATTTCACTTAAAAGTTAAGTCGTCCTAAAGGAAAGAAGAAATAGGCCTTATATGTACTAGTTTCCATCACATAGAAGACTTAAAGGCAATGACTCAGCTATTACAGGAGTTCTAATATCAAGAAGTAAACAAGAGTCTCGACTCATATTCAGGCATTTACGAATGGATTAAATCCCAAATATCGTATACATATCATTCATAACTTATATCTAAGACATGCCAAAAGAAAAGAAGAATATGTCTTCACGATTCTTATTCTGCCACAGTACCTTGACGGAAGCTATGTCCTTAGTTCGCAACCCGTTTATTCTGCTGATCCCGGATGGAGATAGGTTGCCCCTCGTAGGATAACTCCCTATTACGTGGAACTCCTCCATGGGAAATATTCTGGGAGCGTCGTTCCTATTCTTACAGAGCATTGATCTGTGAAAAATGAATGTATTGTTTCAAATCAGACGGTAGGTCCCACTCATAGGCAGCTTTATCTATTCTAAAAATGCTCTGCGAAGGATCAATGTATCCCCTTCTTGCTGACTTTAGGCTGCTAATCGATATCTTGTTCCGGAATAAGCTTTACTTTATAAATAATTTAGTGGATCACATCTGGGCCTGTCCCTTAATCGAAGGGCAAAATGTCATACTAAGATTCATCTGGGTTCCTCAATCCCTTTCGAAATGATTTCCAGCAGTTAGCTGTAAATTGAAATTTTCTATCTAAGATAATAGATGTGGGGACTCCGTGAAATCTTATTGTTTCCCTACTATGTCATTTCGCAGAACCCTCAGCTGAATATGCCTTTCTAACCAGAGGGGAACAGGTTGATTCTGTCAGCCCATCTACTATAGCCCGTATGAACTCCCAGTTCCTTAGAATGCGAGGTCAGCTCATACTATAATACATATTAACTGCTTTCCACCTCTGAGTCGGGGTTTCCATTCCCTGAGATAGGCTATCAGACTGCTGATGCTTCTTTTAACTTAAGCTATTATACAACTCCTCTTAATCCAACTTGTAATACCTTAGGTATGCTATCTTTCTCTTTTACTCAGATCTTTTCTCTAGTTTTCTTACCATACATCATATAGTAATCCTTACATAAATGTGTGTACAGACATAGAGCAGCCCAGAAAATTCCTTAGCGTTGCTATACTAGTGGCTTACCTCCTTTAGTCGAGGTCAAGGCTCCACTATGGCTCTTGTCCTTAATATCGATTATATCTGAATAGTTCTGCCTCGAACCATCTTACACTTTTTCTGAATAGATTCTAAATATGGCAATCACATTGTTATTACTGACTTTCTTTTATCGAGTAATCATTTGACCTAGCTCTTAGTATGCCAATATTCATAGGTTGCACAACTATTCTTGTGCCATTTTCACGAGGTGCATTGTATTTCAGTCATAATCTTTTCCGCTCTTGGCTTAGTCTGTTCTATATGTGTTGTTGTACCAACACGCCTTTATAATCCCTTTTTGTCATACTTGTTTTGTTCTCTTTCTCACTTCCCAGAGGGTCACCGATCTCAGTGCTACTCTCATTTGAGCACGCTTAACTTCGGTGTTTTGACGAAATCTGGTGCATTAGTGTGAGTATGATCACGCCCATCCCTTATGGGGTCTCGTTTGAAGTTTAAGCGTTTCCACATACATACGATAGCATCAGTTGATTTTCTCTTACGCTTGTACTTCTTTTGTCCACTTCCCCCCTTTTAGGGTGTACCTATGTCATTCTCCATATATCTTCATCTATTTACACACGAATGATTCTATTCCAACATATTTAATGGGTTTCACCATATCTACATCTTCTGTTAAATCATCCCCACGTTAGGTTGCCTTTCTAGGAAACCCTAGCACAATCGTAGGGTGCTGTAATATTTGGAATATCTCGAATCGAATCTCATCTAATGATTGATACTCGAGTAGTATCCGTAATGTAGTAGTGAACTCAAAGCCACATTCCATTCATCCCAATCAGTAATTAGCGAGGGCTCATAATTGGTGCACATTCCCCACTCGAGTGTACTTATACTTTAATGACTCATGTTTTGATCTTCGTCATTATACTAACTTTATTCCAGTGGATACCACTAATCATTAGAGTGGAGTCACGTGTACACCATACTTCTTTATACCTCCTGAGCTTGCACCTTTGTCGTGTGCCTAAGGCTCATTTCTAATCCTGCTTAAAACCACATCAACTTCGTGGTAGTAGTGTCCTTGTCTTAATACTTTTTCATCGTACTATACCTCCAGTTCGTAACTGTCTATGTCTCTTTTTGTTCGATACTTATACTTAATTAATCGCATCTATCTTGAGTGCCTCTATTAGAACTTCTATATTATTCCTTCAACTCATTTCCATTTTTGGTTAGGCGTAAGGAATTCCATATTACCCTTTATTTCCTTGCACTAGCCATCCTTTTTGTCATCATATAACCTTTATTCGAAACTTTCCTTATGGAACTTGATAAATCTTCCTTATTTGTTCCATAGCTTGCTTTTTCGTTCCACACCTATCTTTACATTCCATTTACATGGACCACATCATACCTTCTAGTTAATTCCTTACTAAGTTTTGCTTATTCTAATAATGGTTTTTGTTATGTTCACCTGGTACCTTGTTCGCATCCAGACCCATAGTATAATACCGCTTGACTTTCTTCACGATTCTTACTATGGGTTACTTACCCTTCTTAGCTAGTCCTGTCCTTAATGTCTCACAAGTTATCTTATTAACACTTCATATCCGTCACAATTCTTTTCCCTTTGTACTCTTGTCTTACTCTTGTCTTAACCATACTGTTACTTCCTTCAACTATCACTTGTCATTTTATCCCTATGTATCAATTTAGGCAATGCCTTACTATCTCATTTTATCTCGATCTATCAGTCCTCTCTGAGTCATTTTCTTTGGCTTATAGTTCCTTTCTAACTTATTCTACTATTCCAGTATCATCCTCCTAGTTTCTATTGCCATTAACTCAGCAATTAACTTATTTCTCGAGGTCAGCCATACTTGTTTAGTCAAATCTCATCATTGTTGCGAGGACAACCTTTCAAGACATACTATAGCCCTGTATCTCATTCTCCTCTTATTTCTAGGAAAATTTGGGCAGAGTTTCCTCTGTATTTCTTACTATCTCAACACCTGCACGCAGAAAATACCAACAATGCTTCACAGGGACAACATCATATATATTCCTATCGTATTATATCGCAGCCACACATGGCACACATATATAGTCATATCATCTCATATCACAGCCGCACAGGGCGCCCATAATTAACAGTATGGAAATGAACTTACCTATTATGTCCACTCGAGCTGCACCTGTTATACTTTCCTGTTTACCTTTCCTTTCACTTTTCAATTATATCTGTCAATCGCATTTCAATACCTTACCTGACATAGGGCTTTCGTGCCTTTGCTTACCTGCGTGCTTCGTAACATCCAATATTGTCAGTTACTTTCTTCTATCGGCGTTGTCTTCCTGCTAAAATCGCAGGTTAGTATGAGGAATTTCATTTCCTATAGATCGGCTCTATCGCACGATCTTAGATATAAAAGAAAGTAACATCCTAAATATCCTGTAGCCTCTTGTCTATAGATGTGGTGCACAACACACCGATAAACAAGACTCTACTAGACACGGTCTGTAGACATTCCAAGGATGAACTGCTCTGATACCACTTCTGTCACGACCCAACCCCGTAGGCCGCAACTGGGTTCCGACCTGGACCATCTCATGCGTATTTATCAACTACACTTAAGTTGAACCATGTGTGATGTGATACTATATACAAAAACCCCAATAGTCTAAAACTTTTTCATGTACATGTAGCCTCTTTCATTTGTTTCATATAATGAAAGGGCACGCGAGCCGACAAGGCTGCTATAACAAAAACGTTCACAACATATCGAATAGGCAACATCGAAACTAACTCAAAAACAACCCACATATACATATGTCTACAGACCTCTAAGAATAGTAACAACAATATATGGCGGGACAAGACCCCCACCATACCCCTGAATGTACAAATATATACATTAAGTGACCAGCATCAAAATTTAGGCTCTAGAACAGTGAAGCACTTCCGACACAGCTAAGAGGAACTCCTATGCTGATGGATCTCCAGAATAAACATCTGTACCTGCGGGCATGAAATGCAGCCCCCCAAGAAAAGGGGGGTCAGTACGATATATGTACTTAGTATGTAAAGCATAACACATCGTAACTGAGATCATAACTGAAATAATGATGCAGGGGATAAGTATAACAATTAACAATTTACTGTACCTGCACCGTAGGACACGTGATCCTATACACCATCATATACTGTGCCCGGCCCTCTAGTGAACTCAGTGTCATCGTCATTACTTCATAATCACAAATCATCGTGTCATAATGCATTTCATTTCATCATATCATCGTATACGGTATCATACCATCGTATACGGTATCATCTTATCATGTATATCATTGTATTATACCCGGTTCACTACGGGGCTCAGGGTCACAATGTATTGCTTTAATCTCATATGCATGCCTACATAAAGTATCCGGCCCTTTAGTGAGGGACTCGGTAAATGGAGTGGTGTACGTCTATAGCGTACCATCATAATATACATATGTACCCGGCCCTCTAAGGAGGGACTCGGTGTTCCTTCCTTATTTCACCATATATACTATCATATTACTGCCGGCCCGGGACTCGGTGAATAATCATATCGTCATAACATATAACATATATCATACCTCATGTACGGCATCGTCTCCTCGTGCGTGGAACTATACACATCCGGCCCGGGATGCGGTGAAAGAAGCAGTAACACTGTGCATGATAACATATCCCGGCCCATCATGGGACTCGAGGAAGGATGGGTTACAGTATGCACGAGTAGAGTAGTGAGAAACCATATGCAACTAAGTCATTATCTAAGACTCGATGAAACAGTCAAGTGAACCGTCACCTGAAGACTGGGGGAGTAATTATCCGAGGTATCCCTTTAGATGTCATTAGGGCTTATATCAGTTGGGGCTTCAGGGATCACAAACATGCATCAAAATAATGCCACATAATTCATGCAATCAGAAATATAATCTATGCAATCAGAAACACAATTTATCTAGTCAAGGACTCAACTCATGCAATCAATGGCATTTATCATTTTAGAGCCTCTAAAAAGAGGAGCTGGTACCTCTACTTTCTATTCATTATATAGCAGGCTCGAGAATAGTAGTTTGACTACTTTCAGACTCTTAATGTTCAGGAGTGACTACAAGTCACGAGTTACAATCAGAGCTCATAAATGGAATTACCTCTAACCCATATCATATATCATTTCACTTAAAAGTTAAGTCGTCCTAAAGGAAAGAATAAATAGGCCTTATATGTACTAGTTTCCATCACATAGAAGACTTAAAGGCAATGACTCAGCTATTACAGGAGTTCTAATATCAAGAAGTAAACAAGAGTCTCAACTCATATTCAGGCATTTACGAATGGATTAAATCCCAAATATCGTATACATATCATTCATAACTTATATCTAAGACATGCCAAAAGAAAAGAAGAATAGTTCTACATATCTATTCCAAAAACACGCCAAAGGAAAGCTTCACATACCTTGTATGGACTTCTCTTAATAACGTCCACATCGTTGTCCTCGAAACCTATTTAACATAGAAGTAATGTAAGTATTAACAACCTTGGACTTTTCAGCAACTTAGACTACCCACGAGTATTCATAACATTCATCCCTTCGCTCGCCTTCTCGGTTAGTTCCTTAACTAGTTAGGATGTTAACGAAAATTGGGCAGCACCTCCCCTATAATGTGCCCTTTCCGAATTCCCAACCATGTCCTTAGAACCTGCATACAACCAAAAATGCAACCACCAACCCATACATATACATATTACGACCAAAATTACACAATATAAACCCCCGACAATTAACTCGAAACTAAGATACCAAAACTAGAGTCTTTAATCTTTCTTTCGCGAATTCTTTAATTGCAAAGCGGAGGGTAATATGGATGCAACCAGCAGCTCCCACACCTCATTTAGATAAATTTTAGACCCTGCAACAAGCTACAACACAACCAGCATCAGCCCCTACGCGTACAATACCTTATTTCGACAACAACTCACTTCTAGCGACTCCAGTTTAGTTTATTCCGAACGCTGAACTTCTTAACCCTTTTCCCCAAATTCCAGCAGCTCCTAAGGTGTGTAATACACCCTAATTTAACCTCATAAACTTCAAATTATATGGGAAGCACTTACCTTTCCCGAAATTGACTAAAACTTGCCGAAATCGCGCCTCGGAATTTTATTTACGTGTTGAATCGTTGTGGCAGCTTGCTGTCTGATTTTTGCTGCAAAAAATCCTAATTTTATACTACTAATACTTCCATATCATCGTAGTATACGCTAATTAATTAATTTATGGAACGAAAACGGGACTTACCTATTTTTCTCCCCAAGCCATCGCAATTTTCTCTCCTTAGCTTTAGGTTTTTTTTTGTTCACGTTGCTGCTGGAAATGTTGATGAACAAGCTGAAGTTTGAGATACATATCACTTATATGGGTGATCCCAAGGGGTGACACGTGTCAGCCCCTAAGGATGACACATGTCAAGCCATGATTGGCCACCGTGTCATGCTGCCAATTAGGGGCTACCACGTGGCAGCGGGGTCCACCTCCCCCAAGCAGCTGCATCACCTACTTGACCCTAAGTAGGTGTATCACCTGCTTGCTTGAGGTGCTGCCACGTGTCGCTCCTCCATTGGCTGCCACGCATCGTCTTTTGCCCTTCCTCGCGGGTTCATAATTTCGTCTCACTTTAAGAGGCTATGTAATCCGTACTACGTAAGCTTGATATATCCTTAAGCAAATTAAGTGTATAAGACTCTTAACTTAGTGTCTTACGTAGGTAAATCGAGTCCTACGACTCATTTCTTAGCCTCCAACTCTTTCCGGATTCTTATGACTCTATCTCCAACCTCCCTTCTCGCGAGGTATCACAATCTTCTTTCCTTAGAGTTGTTTGATAGTGTCGTAGCTTATCTGGCTCATATGATAGTGTCTAAGGAACTCAAGAAGACGTTCCGAGCTCAAGAGTGCGGGGTGTAACAGTAGGCTATCTAAAACTAGGATTGGGTTGCATCATTTTTCTTTCAAATAGCTGGTTAAAAATTTTCACGTTGTCTAATTCTTTGTCTGTAAACTCTTCATGCTTTCAGTCAAAAAGGAAAAAACTGTAGACACGCGATTTTTGACCTAACTTATTATTTTACACCATTTTTAGTGCTTAAATATTTTTTTTATATTTAAATTAAATATTTTGCCTTTATCTTATTTTTAGTATGTTTATTTTAAAAAGATTTGAAAACTATAAAAAATACAGTCACATTTTAATGTATGTTTTGTCTTGATGAAAAGAGAATTTACAAAAAAAAATACGTTATTGTTATCCCTTAAATTTTTTTAAGTTAAGACCTAAGCCATTCTTCTTATGCGTATAGATCCGAGCACGATGAATTCTAATTGTATATATATTTTAGAATCAATTCGTAAGTATTCGAGTTGTATTAGAGGTGAATTAGGGTCATAAGGAACCTCTAGTACTAAGTTGAGTTGAAAGATCCCTTACCGATTGAGTTTTTGTATAAGATGATATGCGGGTCAAATTAAAATGACCATAGATATTTGAATATTATGAGTTATGAGGACCACAACCTATCAAATTAAAGATCTACTTGTACCCTTTCTAATGTCACCTAGTGTGCCTCATTTGGAGTTTGGAGTATAAAGTTATGATCATTTTTCTAAAGGATGTCCGGACAGGATAATTAGGCGAGCTGACTAGCCATTTCGGAGACTCTCCGAATGCTTATGAGAGACCCGACTTAAGTCGCCGAATGGACCCAAAATCCTCCAGAAATTGATATTTTAGGCGAGCTAAAACCCTCTTTTGGCTACTCGCCGAATAGTTCGGCGAGGAGACCTCTAGCTCGCCGATTTGGACGATGAGACTCATTAAAAGGTCTTTTTTAATGGTTTCCCTACGTTCCTAGAAGGGTATTATTGACCTTTTACCTTCAATTAACTTCCCTAAGTCTATCTTATTGTCTTATAACCTCTCCATTTATTCCAACACCTCAGACAAATTAAAATTTACACGTTCTAAGTTATTTCAAGAGGAGAAAAAGCTAGGGTTCTAAGAGCATTCACTGAGTTCTTCAAGAATCTAATTCTTCCAAGTATGTAAGACTAAACTAAAGAATGGACATTGTTCTTCCATGTTCCCCATGATTGTGATAGGTTGATTTGTGGATGAATTGAGTTCCAATGATTGTGTTTCTTGAGAATTTCTTTGAATTTAACATATTTTTTATAATATTGCGTAATTGGTGTTTTCCACGAACTTATTTCTTGAACAAATGATTTAAACTACTTATTTCATAAATCCTAATATTATTTTGACTAATATTGAATGTATATGCCTAAGAATTGAGTCTAGAGACTTGAACTTGTGAATGTATGATTGTGATTGTGATGTGAGCATAATGATAGTCTTGATGAAACCTAGTAGTTTTTGCATCTTCGTTATTGAACTCAATTGAATGGTATTAACTAAATGTTGCCATAAATGATTGTCTCAACTACTCATAAATGAATAACTTGGGAATGATTGGAAGATTGATTGTCTAAAAGGATTGATTGGATAGAACCAATGAACCAATAAAAGTCCACATGAGACTTGTTGATTGGTTTGATTGGGATTGATTGAGATTGATTGTCTTATGAGCATTGAGTCTTGGGAGGAGTATCGAGTACCAAATTGAGTAAGAGTAAGTAATAACTCAAACCCAATAGCTACGAAGCCAACGTAGGAGAGGATTGATCCGTTAAAGTTGGATGTTTCACTTTATTTAAATGACCTAAAAAGATAGGACTTGATTGATTGATTGGATCCTTGATTGGATGATTTGTCCTTTACCCTGGCAAAGTACTAGACGATTGTGGCAACAACAATGGGCTTGTTGTACGGTCACTGGCTCATAATCGATTATTGTCAGATAAGAGAAACTTCCATATAGGTCTTGATAGTACTCAAATTGGATTGGATTGGATTGGATTGCATATGATTGGTCTATGTCTAAACCTTACTTTTTCTTTAGACTTATGACATCCTGGTTGAATTCTTTATCTTTATGATTGAGATATCTGAACTGGTATTATTCTACCTTATGCACGTTTAATTCTGCCATATTACATACTCGTACATTCCACGTATTGATGCCCATTTAGGCCTGCATCGTTTTATGATACAGAGACAGGTACTAGAGGTAATCAACAAGCATATCGTTGAGAATCTATTCATATTCAGCTAATTGGTGAGTCCTCCTTACTTTTAGGAGGATGCCATTTTTTTATCATCTAACTTTAGAGTTTAGACTTTTACTTTTACTTTTATTTGATTTGAGGTAGCCATGAACCTATCATTGATACCATCTACATAGTAGAGATAGAGGCTTCATAGACCAGATAGTGATGGATTTGTTTTGATGTCTTTAACTCTTGATTAGTTGTCTTCCAAACTATGTTTCTGATTTGAATGCTTGAGATTGTTGATTGAGATAGCCCACTAAGATTGTTTTCTCTTAAACTAAGTCTTCCGCTGAATGAATGAATGTGTGATCAGCCAAGTGTTTTACTTGGGAGCCACTAATGATTTCTGAGTGTCGGTCACGTCTAGGATACCCTCTCGGGGTGTGAAAGTTTTCTTTTAAATTTTGATTTTTATAAATAAGTTTGATATTTTCTTAATTACATCTTTAGTTCTAGCTAGTTAACTTTTTTATATTTTTGTTACTTCAAAATAGTTAGCTAAGAATTATATTTTATTTATAAACAAAAAAAAGACTAATTTTATTTTACCAAGTCTAATCCCTTTTTTTTTTAAATGCACATTTCATGAACTCCAACTCCATCACATAACTTTCCATCCCATTTTCTCACGTTCTTATTTATTCTGCCCACAACATAACACATTGCACAGTCTACTCCTATATACATGGAGAGCTTGAGTGAATTTACTTGAAGTCTTTAATGGAAACCCTTAAGAGCCTTTTTGTAGAAAGAGAAATATTTGATAGATGAATTGTAGAAGAATGAATATAATTAGAGGTTTAGGTTAATTTATAGAGTTGAATTAGGTATTAAAAATATCTAGGTTCAATAACTAATAAGGGAAAGATCTGAAATTCCCTTTAAAAAACTCAACTCGACCAGAAAACCCTCTCAGTCCGCGATGCGGACCTGTCGCGATCAACTCGGTCGAAAAACTATTCCAGGTCGTGACATGGACCTGTTACGGACCCTACTATTTTATGTATTTTCTCAAAAATCCATCTTCCGATATAGGGGTCCTAAAAATCCACTGAGACCATTTCCCCGCAGGTTTTGACCCCCTGATCGATATTCCAAACTCGGATTTTTCATAAAGATTAAGGATAATGCGTTACATGAGTGGCCTATTTTCAAGGCATTCTTAAGGCACTTAAGATCATTTTGAGGCATTTTGAGGGATGTTAATAAACACTATTGAATCCTAGCATTATCTCTTCGCTGGAGCATTTGGTGTACTATCCGGATTATATGAATCACCAGAATAGTATTTCTACACTACTAAGAAATAAAACTATATTTTAAGAATGAGTAAAGGAGTTTATAGAGAGAAAATTTGTTTGAGAAAGCTTTATGAACAAAATGATAAAATAAGGTGGGTATTTATAGGTATAAAAGAGGGACCTAACAATAATTACAATAATTAAAATAATTAAAAGAAAAATCTAAAAAATTAATGAAAAATTGTGATGTCATGGGTGATGTCAAATGGAGGACTATTGATGTCATGGGTGATGTCAAATGGATCTAGATCTTTTCATGGTTGGTGAGATGAACTTTCTTTTAACATAATACACTTTTTCGGAGCTGCGTTAGAAAAAGTTAACTTCCTCATTAGGATTTTGTGTCTCATATGAATTGTTTCTGTAGAAGTCTAATTTTATATTGTTTAAGAATCAACCAACTTGGAGAATTCTACAGTGAGATATGATGTTTCTTCTACAAATACTCTATTTTGTCAAAACACCATGTCTTGCAAAAATTAATTTATTTGACTTACTTAACCTCTGAATCTTAAGATATGGTCTTCATAAAAGTTGTATCTAATGATGTTTAGGTTATTTCACAATTTAAATCAGCTAATTTGAATGAACTTATGCCCAAAATACAGAAGTTGTATCATTTTCGTAGAGAATTGGAACACCATATACAATATTTTTAGGGAGGGGTGTTACATGAGGTTAGTCTTACCTACTGGTGGATTGATAGTAGATGCCATCATGAATTGAGAAATAGGGTCATGACAACAAGATCGCAAGGGATTATTCTATGCAAGACCAACATAGGGCAATTTCTATAGATTTTCTTGGCTAGAACGAATATCCAACGGGAGTATAAACCAAAAAAGTCTCTTGCAAGATTTCTGGACATATATCAAATCCTATTGCAAGGTAAGGAGTAACAAAACACAAAGTTGCACCCGGATCATGTAAAGCATAAAAATCAAAGTCAAAGACCTATGGAGCCTAAAGCTAAAACCATGGCAGTAAGCGGCAAGTTGGCCTTGTCTCTAGCCAGCCTTCGCCTTTTCTTTTCATTTTCCAAATTGGAACTTAATTAAAATAAATATTCACACTCTTTAAATGCCCTATAAGAAGAAAAAATAGGCTTAAGTCAACGCTTCCAATCTTATAAAGGGATTTTTCATTTTCTGAACTTCAAAAGAAAGGAGGAGAAGACGATCTGCGGCAGTAGAGTGGTCGATTGTTAACCTATTGGTCATAGGTTCAAATCCTACTTGGGATGCAAGATTGAGTTTGTATTTCTCAATGAACTTGATTTCCAATGTTTTTCTTTCTCTATACAGAAAGTAGTTAGTTGCAACTATACGTAAGCCGATTTTGCACATCACACAACGGAAAATGGTCAGAATTTGTGTAATTCAGGAAATGGGAAAAAATCATTTTGGGTAATGAAACCACGCCATTTCCATTGTGGTCTCCTCCACCAAGGCGATACAAGCTACCTTTAGCTAGGAGCCTCTTTTTCTTCTGCCCAACGCAGGTCAAAACTACGAGAAGGGAGCAAAAAGGTGTAGTAGTAGCCATTTCTAGGCCCCTTCCTGTCTACTGAATCACTCCAGTGCTTTTAGTACTACGGACCCTCTGCCTTTCATGGTAGCAGATCCTTTTCAAGGGCGGCTTGGGGGGGGGGGGTTGGAAGTCCAACATATCATAAATTATCTAAGCTGGTTTCAACACTTAACTGACTAAAGGACGGATAGAAATTAAGCCCCACAACCCAAAGTGGTGAAGAAAAAATAGAATTTGATACAAAATCCGGTGCAACATACTCGTAACCACATCGGGAGACTCCTCAACATCATTCCTAGCTTGGATTGCATAAAACCTATTTTGGCATTTTCCTCCACCTTATTTAGCTTTTCCTCCTTTAGTAGCTTTCCCTTGACGATGTTATCTTCCCTTGTAAGGCCTTTGGTGATCTTTTGTCCTATTTTACCACATCCAAAGTAAGCACCCGTACCAAACAAAAATTTACCTCCATGGTTTTTCCAACACTTGGTACACTTAGGAAAAGTAGACTTACTAACACTACCACCTTGGGCCACTGGGTTGGGCACCCTATCTTTATAAAATGTTTAGCCCAAAGCTTATGAAGAACCATGTGTTTGTTGGAAATGACCATTACCACCACCGAATTCAGATTGAGAAAATACACCTTCAAACCGTTCCCTCCTGGACTACGTTATGTTTATCTCTTTAAGCTTATCTCCATCCATTTGTTCAGCATAGGTCATTAACCACGATATGTCCATTTCTTTCAAAAGCATAGAGGTTCGGCATTCCTTAGCAACCTAGTAAGAAAATCTAACATAAGTTAGCTCATTCGGCCACGGGGATCGGCAACCAAAGGAGGAGCATACTTCGATAGTTTGGTGAACTTGAGGAAATACTCCTTCATGCTCATGTTTCCCTTGCTTAAGATTTATGAACTCTCTGATCCTTTCTACCCTCAAGT
This sequence comes from Solanum dulcamara, assembly GCF_947179165.1. Taxonomy (NCBI): domain Eukaryota; kingdom Viridiplantae; phylum Streptophyta; class Magnoliopsida; order Solanales; family Solanaceae; genus Solanum; species Solanum dulcamara. Next base: position 52,232,184 of record NC_077240.1, read on the forward strand.
GGGAAGAAGCGATTAAGAAAAACAAGCTTGAAGTCCTCCCAACCAATGGGATATTCATCAAGTGTCTCAGGCTTCCATTCAGTATACCAAACATGGAAAACACCCTTCAGTTGGTATGCCACCAACTCTACTTTTTCTTCCAAAATTACACCCATAATATCCACCACCTTATACACATCATCAATAAACTCTTGAGGATCTTTATCAACCTTCAAAAATTTAAATTTGGGAGGGTTCATCCTTGCAAAATCCCTCACCCTAAAAGCTGGAGTAGGAGCATTAGAAGCAACAACTCCTAGGTTGGTCATAGGATGAGCTAAGATAGTGATAGCAGTCCAAAACTTTGCATTAGTCACTTGGTCGGGAAAAGGACCATTTCATTGATGGACCAGAGAAACTTGATCTCTATTAGCATTGGCCCCTCTTTGCATAGATGCTTTTCTTGAAGGCATTTTCTGAAAATTGCAAAGATTAATCATTAGGGAGAGAAAGTCTTAGAGTACACCATATCGCACGACATAGATTAAGAAAGAAGTGAAGATTTTCTAAAATACTTTCTAGCCTCATTTGCATAAATGTAATGGACTTCATACCCATGAATAAGAATCTACTTGATGCGGCATGTTGGACTCTCTTAAACTATGTGCTATGATACAAATTTTGTAACAACCCAAACTAGGGCTTAGATGTGACACAATGATTAGGATTCCTGAAGAAACCCCAAGCAAGCCTCTTAGCATTTCATAAGCATACATAAAGTAAACAATAAGTGGAAACTCATAAAAGTCTAAGAATATAGCATAACTGTAGAGATAATCAAGACAACATAGACGTTTTACACAAGGTGCATAGGCAGGGAATAGAACATGTTCTGCAATACCCCAAAAATTTCTAAGCTAAAATCCAAACCATTCTTCATAGATGCATAGCATCATACAGGGTGATTCTTAATTGTGTATGGGTTATAAGGTCAATTCTTTAGTGTTGGAATAGATTAGGAGATGTTTTAGGTTCATAAGAATCATTTAGCACAAAGTTAACTGAAAATCTTCCTTACCAATTGACTTTCGATATAAGATTCTACTCTTCTCATATTTAAATGATCATATCTCCTCGAATATAAAGAATTATATAGCCAGTTTGCTATCAAATTATAGGTCATTGAGTCTTCTTTCTAACTCTAGTTTTACTCATTTGGAGTTCGGAGTAAAGAGTTATGGAAATTTTTGTGATGCCCTATTAGGTAGTCATTTGTTCATGACCGCCCTTCACGGGCCATAAAGATTAATACAGGCTGTGAAAAGGGACCGTGGTCATGCCTAGTATGTTATTTGATTATGTGTGAGGACCACAGGAGGGACCATAACCAATAGTGGGCACCACAGTCCATGGTGGCCTCCGTGGAAGTCACCCTCTAACCCAGAAGTGAGCCTTCATCACCACGACCCCACCATAGGCCATAGCGGGTTTCATGGTCCATGGTGGGTCCTCTGTGAGCCTCAACTTCTAATTTTTATGTGAGGTTATTTTGGTCATTCCTTATATTTCATTAATGAATATGGACAGTTTTTGGGACTATATTCTCACCTAATAACTAGCCTAATATCACAGACTTATATTTCAACTAAGACCTCTGTGCAACACTTGACAACTTACTGATGAATCTTTCACGATCTTGCAAGCTCAACTAAGCCTTTAAGACTAGATCGCTAAGGGAATGCTAGATTATAATAAAGACAAGAGAGCTTTCATGAAGAAGGCTTTTGTATTACTTGGAAGAATGCTTGATTTTTGGATGGTTTGTTACAAATAAATGCCCCCTCTATTTATACTACTCCTAAGAGTCCTATGTGTAAATAAAAATTACTATACATGTCCTTCCATATTTATAAAGAAGTTCTATTCTAAAATTCTCTACACACTCTGGAGAATTCTAGAGAACTCTAAGTCTTTCAAGACTTCTCTACAAGAATCAGAGTCTTCTACAAGCCTCTCTAAGACTCTAGATTCTTCCTCTTTCTTCAAGATCAAGCGGAGGGTCATAAAATTCTCCCCTACCTGATGTGGAGATGACCGCGGTGCACTGCTACTGCAAATACTCCCATATTTTATCTTTAAATTTCCATAGGTCTTCATACCTCTCCCAAGTGGCCTCCTTTGGAGATTATCCCTTTCAGAGGACTAACAACATAGTAGTGGCCTATTTTCCCCATTTTCTCTTATCTTGGTAGTCCATAATGGCCTTGATATCTCAATCATAGGAGGCAGTAATTGTGAGTGGGCCTGACTAGATTCTTCTCGATTAGGATCATCGTTGTCCTCATGGTATGGCTTAAGGACACTACATGGAAGACAGGATGAACCTTAAGATGCGGTGGTTGCTCCAACCTATATGAGATCTTGCCAAATCTTGGCAACAATCCTGAATGGGCCCTCATACTTTTGCACCATGTTTTGATGCACGCCTAGCAATGCTTTAAACTGCCTTGGGTTGAACTTTACCAAGACCATGTATCCAACTTTCTTATCCATGGGATGACGTTTACGGTTGAAAAACTTCTTCATCTTTTTTGCTTCCTTGTCCAAATAAGACTTGGCAGTATCGAGCTGCTCTTCAAAGCCCCTTTCCATGTGATAAGCCCCCTAAACTCTTGCCCTCAAATGCAGTCGGTAGTAAATATGAAGTTTGTGGCATTTGGCCTATGGCTAGCTCAAACGGTGTTGGCCTTGATGCCTCACTCTGCTGTAGGTTATATGAGAATTGGGCTACGTCCAATAGCCTCGCCCAATCCTTCTGATGAAAGCTCACAAAGTTCCTCAAGTAGTATTCTAGCAGGGCATTAACTCGTTCTATCTAGCCGTCTGTCTGTGGGTAGAAACTAGTGGAGAAATTCAAGTTGTGCAAAGAAACTCAAACAATTCTCTCCAAAAGATCCTAATGAAGCGTGGGTCTCTGTCTCTAATGATGTGCCTTTGCAATCCCCAATACTTCACCACATTTTTGAAAATTAGCTTGGCAGCCTTTTTAGCACTGCAACCTACCGTGGCGGGCATGAAGCTAGCGTACTTGGAGAACCTATACACCATGACCATAATCGTCCCATACCCAGCAGACTTTGGCAGATAAGTGATGAAGTTCACGATCACACTCTCCCATGGATGCTCCGCTATGGGTAGAGGCTCCAAGAGTCCTCCTAGTTTACCATGCTCCACTTTGTCTTGCTAGCATACAAGAAAAGTCTGCACATAGCTTTCAATATCGTCCCACATGTGTGATCAATAGTAAATTGCCTCAATCAAAGCCCTTGTGCAACGCTGCCCTGGATGCCTGGCTCATAATGTGTCATGGCTTTCCTTCATGATCCGCCTCCTAATGTTTCTGAATTTCAGCATGTAGATCCTCCATCCAGTGGTAAGAAGAAGTCCTTCTTTTATACAGAAGCGTCTTGTCTATCCCTGAATGGCTAACTCCATAAACCGCTTTGCCTCAGGATTATGTTGCAGACCATTCTTGATTGCATATTGGATGTCAAAATGTGCTGTAGTGATGGTAGCCAACTTGAATTTCCTACTTAGGGCATCGGCCATAACATTTCCTTTGCCTGGCTTATACACCAGCTCATAGTCGAACTCAGCCAAGAAGTCCTACTACCTAGGTTGATTTGGCATGTGCTTATTTTGTGATTGAAAGTAACTAATGGCCATATTATTTGTCTTGAACAAGAACTTTGAGATAAGTAGGTAGTGCTTACACGTGCGTAGGAAATGGACAATAGTCGTCATCTCCTTATCCTACAAGGTGTACCGTCATTCTGTCTTATTCATCTTGCGGCTCTCAAAGGCAATAGGGTGCCTTTCTTACATCAATACTCCTCCAATGGCATAGTCAGAGGCATCCGTATGAACTTCAATTGTCTTGGAGAAGTCAGGCAACACTAGGACCGGCTCCTCAGTCATGGCATGAAGACCTTCTTGCACTCCTCGCTCCAAAACCACGGCTTATTCTTCTTCAGTAGCTCATTAAGTAGAGCAGCTTTCATGGAGTAGGCGCTTATGAACCTGCGATAATAGTTAGAAATTCCAAGAAAAGATCTAAGTTTGGTTACCTTTGTGGGAGCCTCCCACTTTTTGATGGCCCGAACTTTTTCCTCATCCATCTATTGTTCCCCCTGGCTAATAACATGTCCCAAGAAGTGTACTTCATGTTGGGTGAACTTATACTTCTCCCGCTTGATGAAGAGCTCATTCTCGCGCAAGACTTGGAACAGTTTCTTCAAATGCTCCATGTGCTCCTCCAAGGTATTGCTATAGATGACTATGTCATCCAAGTAGACTAACACGAACTGATCCAAGTAGGGGTGAAAGATCTTGTTCATTAGTGTGAAAAAGGTGGTGGGTGCATTGGTTAAGCCGAAGGGCATCACCAACCAATCGTAAGCTCTGTATCTCATCATACATGTTGTCTTCAGTTTATTTCCTCCGCTATGCATACCTGGTTGTAACCCTTCATTAGATCCACCTTAGTGAAGTAATTATCCTGTCCAAGTCTATCAAACAAGTTAAGAATGAGCGGTATGGGATACTTGTTCTTAACGGTCACCTTGTTGAGTACCCGGTAGTCTATGCATAGGCGCAATGAGCCATCCTTCTTCTTTTGAAATAAAAATAGTGTGCCATAAGGTGACTTGGATAGATGGATATGACCAGCCTCGAGGATCTCTTTCAACTACTTCCTCATCTCTTCTAACTTGGGTGGAGCCATGCAGTATTGCGGCTATACGGGCGGCCTTGATCTTGACTCCAGCTCAATCTTGTGGTCTACCTTGTGCCTTAGAGGTAGGCGTCTCGGCAACTCTTCGGGCATCATGTCCTTGTTTTCTTTAAGCACCTTCTCTATGCAAGGTAGCAATGCCTCTTTAGCATTATTGTCTTCATCAAAGCTTATAATAATGGCTATGAACATCGGCTCCCCCTTCTTTAGGCCCTTCATAAGCTGCATGGATAATAGGTGGGCTTGTCCTTCCTTCTTCGGCATCTTGACTAGAGGTACCATGTAGGTTACCTCTCGCTCCATCACTAAGAGTTGTTGGAGATAGGGATCGATCATCTGTGGTACCATTGGAAGAATTCTTGACCAAGTATTATATCAAAGATATCTGAGGGGGCGATAGTGAAACTGGTCTTACCTTGCGACTTACCTAATGTGATTTACACTCCATGAGTGACTCTATACATAGGAGTCAATGGGGAATTGACCGTCTTCATGAGGATGTTGCTTGGCCCATAAGTTAGCCCCAACATTATTCCCACTATCTTGGTCATTATGTTGGCTTCCTCTCCAGAGTCTACCATAGCACGAGCTGGCCGTCCGTTGATAGATATGTCAACATACTGTGCAGAGTAATCTCCCACCTTTTCAGCTTGCTTCACGATGGCTCTGCATAGCCCGATCATGCCTAGCTAGGTCATGCGCAAACTCTGCCCTTAGTCCACCTCTTTTTCCTTTTGCTCCCACAATGTGACCCGAGGGTTCTTTATATAAAGTCCGTCAGAGCTTTAGCTTGGGTGATGGCCTCATCGATGGTGCTAACTTGGCGATGCTCCAACTCCATCTTGGCCCAACTTTGCATACCATCCATGAAGTGGAAAATCATGTCTTCATCCGTGAGGTTGGGGATTTATAGTATAAGGGTAGTGAACTCCTTTACATAGTCCCGTATGCTTGCCATTTACTTAAACTCCCAAAACTTGCGTTTGGCCTCATAGATAATATTGTTGGGGAAGAAGGCCTTCTTAAACTCGTCTAGAAATTACTCCTAGGTGTTGATTGTGCATAGACCCTTCCTGATATCGGATTCCTTGTGCTTCCATCATAACATTGCCATCTTCAAAAGGTATATCATGGCTGTGTTGATACTCATCTCTTCATTCTTCACTTTGTTACACTTGAAGTAATTCTCCAAGTGGTAAAGGAAGTTCTCCACCTCTTGGGTATTATGGGCACCTTTGAACATAGGTGGCTTGGGAACCTCAATCTTTGCCTCTCTATCTGTGCTGGATGTCAGGCATCTCCCTACTTTTATGTCTCCCTTGAGTGCTTCCATCTCGTCCTTCATAGTCTCTATCGTGCTTAGCGCGTCCATGAGCCGACACTCCAAGAAAGTGATCACCTCCTTCATCTCGTACTCGCCAGCCTTGCGCACTGAGCTATATATGAATCCACTAGCTAGGCCATAAAGGAAAACCTATGAGGGAAACGTAGTTAGGGACTAAATGTTTCTACTAGGATTTTCTTGGGTGGCTACCTGATCAAAACCCGCCTTAAATTCTTCTCATTTCTTAGTCATTATCCCAATGGAATTTATTAAAACATAACCATTGACATTATCATGAAAATAGTTATAAGAGTAGCTCATAAAAGTGATTGATTCATAAGAATCTATGAGTCGGTGACAATAAGTGAGAATTTCCTTTGACAACCACAAAAACATCATTGAAACATTATTCACGCATCATTGGAAATCATAATTTATTATTATCATAACGTTTCATAAAATACTCATCAATTCATGATCATAACTTCATAAGTTCATACATGAAAATAACATAATGCATGGGTCCTTTGAAATCAACTTGAAAACATGCAATTCAACTCAATTTATGATTAATTAAATCAATAACAATGATAGAAACTATAATGGCATCGACCCAATACAATTACATAAGAATTAGAGCTTTAGAAATAAGAAGAATTTAGTGGAAACCTTGGGACTCCATTGACGAAATGATCTATAGATGAATTTCAACATTCCTTGGTCAATTATCCCTAAATGCAGTGAATATGGACACTCGAACTTGAATTCTCTTGAATCTTAACTTGTCTTGAAGATGAAACCTTGGGAGACTGTTTTAGAGAGAGAAATATTTTAATTAGGGATTGGAGAGTGAATGAGGGAAATTCAAAAGGGTTTAGGTAGTTATAGTCTTAGGATTTGGGTGTAAAATGATGTAGCTTAGGAATTAAATGAGCCAAAGTTGACTAAAATTACCTTAGTTAAAATTGTTGGAGGTGAAATACGCAAGCTCTGTCGTACGCGCCGACCCAGTCGGTGAGTGTCTAACTCATACTTTCCCTCTCCCAATCTACTCTCAGACCTACCAACTCTTTTGAACATTTGTGTGAGGATGAGTAGCCCGCCCTTCCAACTCGACAAGTCGTCGTTCCCCTCTCCTCCTCACCAACTTGCCCTATTTTTTTAGAACAAAATTTCAACACTTTTGGGTGATCTTAGGTGCCCCTTGGTGAGTCTCCCAACCCCTTTATGAGTTTCCAATCCCTTTTGGTGAGCCTCAGACAACCTTTTTCCCATCTTCTCTTTTTAACTCAAAATTCCAACTTTTTAACTTCTAGGGCCTCACAAGTACTGAATTTATGCATGATTTACATAGTTTAACAATAGTTAGAGTATTATGCATAGTTTATATTTTGAGTAGTGTTTTTGAGGGAACCCGAGCAGTCCCAAATTCATGTTGATTTTTAAAAGAGAGAGCATAAAGAGTTGATAAAGAGTTTGAGCTAATCAAATTAAAGTTCAATGAGACAATGAGATTTATTTTGAGTATTTTACACAGTATGTTATATGAGAATTATTGCATGATTTTGGTAGTAGTATTAAGAACCAATTTAGGTAAGATTTTGGATAAATCAAAACCCATATACTATATAGCTAGGGTAGGGTATGATTATATCGTTGGTTTGGAAAACTCCTCACTTTAGATAAGAATCCATGAGTTGGGATTGTGTCCCTTATCCTGACAAGGTAATGGATGACTCTGGTACCTTCAGTAGTACCTTGTATCATCATGAGCATTATAGTGATGATTTTTTATTAGAAAAACTTTCCAAAAGGGAAATAATTACTTTTATATCGAGTTGCATTTACTATCTTAAATTTTGTAAAGCCTTGGCATTTCCATATTTTCATGCTTTACTTAAATTGAGTTACTTTCAGTATTTGTTCATGAGTATTATGTTAGTTATTTCTATTCAACCATTTTACATACCTTATATTCCATATACTGACGTATTTTGATGATGTATTTTTTGATACTGAGATAGTGTTAGAGATCCTCAACAGGAGCATCATTGAAAATTATATTTCTCCAGTTTTTGATGATACTTCCTTGCTATCAGAGGAACTCTTTTTTAGTTCATTTATTCATTATTATTAGTTATTTTGAGTTATCTGTACGCCTTTTCTGGTACCTATCTTTAGTACTTATAGTCTTCATAGACAGAGTAGAGAGATATTCAGTATTTTTTAGAGATTTTGTTTTAAACTTTGCTTTTTAATAATCAAAGTATTCTCAGACAATTGTTATGTTTTTGTGTTTAGAGTATTCAATATTCTCAATATCTTTATGCTTTTGTATCAAGATATGTCTTCCCCTTAGTAGGCAGTAAGGCAAAGGGTTCTCTTGGGGCCAATAATAGTTTTCGAGTGACATCCATAACTAGGGTGTAGACTCGGGGAGTGACAGAACCTATATTGTAATACCTCAAAAGTTGAAAAGTAATTTGTAGAACAAAAATTGTAGAGAATTTATAACACCTCAAAAATTTCTAAGCTAAAATCCGAACCATTCTTCATATACCCATAGGGTCGTACGGGGTGATTCTTAATTGTGCATGGGTGGTAAGGTTAATTCTTTAATGTTGGAATGGATTTGGAGATTTTAAAGGTCACAAGAATCCTTTAAGACAAAGTTGAGTTGAAAACTTTCTTACTGTTTGAGTTTCGATATAAGACTTTACTTATGAGAAATTCAAACGATCATATCTTCTAGTATATAAAGAATTATATAGCCAATGATTTATCAAATTATAGGTCTCTGAGTTTTCTTTCCAACTCCACCAAGTTTGCCTCATTTGGAGTTTGAAATAAAAGGTTATGGCCATTTTAGTGAAGCCCTATCAAGTAGTCATAGTTCACGACTTCCATTCACGGGACGTGAAGATGAATATGGACCATGAAAGGGCCCCTTCCTCTATCTTGGTGCGATATTTGATCATAGGTGTGGACCAAGGGATGGGGCATAACTCGTGGTGGGAACCACGATCCGTGGGGGCTTCGTAGAAGTCACCCTATGACCCAAAAGTGATCCTTCATCACCACAACCCCCACCACGGGCCATAGTGAGGTTCATGGTCCGTGGTGAATCCTCCGTCCAGGGGTTGGTTTAGTTTTCTTTTATTTAGGGGTTTTTAGGTCCTCACATACTCTTTCATATTAATAGTTGGACATTTTTAGGCCCTTCCCCATAACCTTTAAATTCCCAAAACCTTCTTTACCCTTTCATTCCCCTTTAAACACCCAGCACAAAAATAATCTCTCTAAGAATTTCTCTCCAAAGATTTTTCATCTCCCTCAAGTTAAATTAGGGTTCCAAGGTCAAAATAAAAGATTTCATAATGGAATACCAAACATTAGTTTTCAAATTCTCTTATGATTTCTTTAATTAAAAGTTCTAATTTCATGACTTCAATTGACTATACTCAATTGTGATGTAATTAAAGTTGAATTTTTATGACCCATGATATCTGCTAGTTTCAAGTATGATTTATAAACTATGATCTTGATTTTCAAGTTATTTCAATGAAAGCTTCATGAATGAGTTTAAAGATGCTTTATGCAAAGAAGTTTACGAATGATGATCCATGATGTTTCAAACAAGTCAATGAAAGAGTGACTTAAGATCTAAAGGTGACTTAAGACTCTAATGAAAGAGTGACTTAAGACTCTAATGATATTTTTATAAAAAGGTTTCATAATAATGGAAGGCCTACACTCACATTACATGAATCACATGATAATGAGCCATTCCTATGAACAAGTTTATGGAGTATGATTATCCAAACCTTATGATTATTACAAGTATGATTTATGATTTTGATATGTTATGTATTCCATGAGATGTTGAGTTAGCATCGAATGGAATTTGTGGTGGGGGCTCAACCTAAGCCCTAGTAGCAACCAGTAGTCCTTCAAAATATGTTGCCACCATAAGATTTTATTTAACAATATGGTTTTTGATGATGATGATAATTTTTTTGGAGCCTACCTTGGAAAGTAGTCTCCCCCCTCCTCGATGTGGATATTATCAAATTGCATATTATGGCTCGTATGGTCTTAATGTCGTTCATGGTTATCTCCCAGATATGTGTGTTTTCTATGATGATGATATTTTGATGCATTGACTAATGATTATGATTATTTAAGGTTTTCATGGTTTTACATACGTTTTAAAGATATTGATCTTGCATCTCATAATTCATATTAATTATGTCCTAAGTTCATTGTTCATGCATACCTGTCACATACTTAGTGCATTCCATGTACTAATGCATAGTTTTTCCTACATTGTATCATAATGTACGATCTGACGATCACGCTCATCCTTCTCCTACTCATGGCTAGTTCTTGTTATTACCTTGTTGTGGGTGGGTCCTCATGTTTTGAGGAGGTGAAATTTTATCATGTTGTCATATGATGACTTTATTACTCTTTTGTTGTCATGGGTGAGCTAGGAGATTGTCTTACGCTCCCATTCAATTAGTAGAGGTATGTTAGATTTTTTGAATTTATGTTGCCTTACGTTTCTCACCTTTGAGATTTATTCCCTTATTGAGACTATGATTTCGTATCTTGATTTAGTTTTATTTATTTTATTTATATTATATATACTCATAATTAATATGCTAAGATTCTTGATTGGGGTCCCTCGGAATTCTAATCACTGTGTCACTACTAGCTGCTTGTCCGAGTCATGACAAACTTGGTATTAGAGAACAAAGTTCAAGTATCCTAGGGAGTCTAACATGCCGCATCAAGTAGAGTCTTGTTCATTGGTGTGACGCGCACCACACCTATGAATAAGATACTATGAAGCATTTTAGAAAATACTTCAACTCTTTTATTATCTTATCAAGCGATAGACTTAAACTCAATAGGAATTCCTTCTAACTCGTGTCCTACATATTTCAGAATATGCCTCATCAAGAAGAGAACATCCAGAAGATTAATAAAGATGGTATCCCTTTCATTCCGGTTGATCCATCCTCTAGTGCCGATATCTCTAATGTAGAGCTTTTTTATGTCCTTATATTATTGTTTAAAATGTGACTGCTCAAGTGAATCAATAAAAAGTAACTCCCGTGAGCATGAATATTAAGACAAGGAAGTGGGTGAGCAAAACAAATGTTAAGAGTGGACATAAGGAGAGAGATTGTCCAGTGGCTTCTAAGAAGGGGAGGGAGTCAAAGAGGGCTCGATTGGAAGGTGGGTTTTCTCAATCCAAACCCGGGGGTGATTTTAGTTGGTATACTCTCCCAGTGTGTTCCAACTGTGGGAGAAACCTTGGAGATAAATATTTAGTTGGTACGGATGCTTGTAGTGGATGTGATAAAATAGGGCACAATTTCAACAAATTCCTTAACAAGGGAAGAGAAGAACGTCATAAAGGGCCAACTACTCAAGGTGGACAACTCAGCGAGGTGGTGGACCACGCCACAATATGTTCTATGCACTCAAAACTAGGCAAGATGTTGAGGAATATCCTGATGTGATTAAGGGTAAGTTGTAGGTCTTTTATGTTGATGTTTTTTTGTTTACTTGATTCGGGTGCCACATTATATTTTGATACTACTTACCTTGCTATAAGATTTGATATATGTCCCGAAATCTTTCTATAACCTTTTTTTTATTTATACCCTATTGTAATACGGTATTTTTGAGGTAAGGTTAAATGATCCTAATGAGGGTGATGTTTTTATGCAAAATAGTTCAAAATGATCATTGTTAGTGGATGAAAAAAATTAAAGCAAGATACGAATCTAACTTTAGTTAAATTAAGGAATTGGTGGTTGATAAGAAGATTGAGATTCTCTCATAAGGGGTAGATGGAGTACTTTTTTATCAGGTTGGTTATGTGTTCCAATGATAGTGGACGAGTTTTGGTAGATAAAAAGAGAGTGGGTGTATGATTATTCCATTTAGGGTTATATATGGGTAGAAAAAGAGCAAGACGGGATCCTATTATATGCAAGAGATAGGTAAGAGTATTTTAGTGTGCCTTTTTAGTGGGAGCTAATGCAAATGCGAATGTAGAGATGCTAAGGTAGACATCAAAATTCTTAGGTAATTTGATTTCTAAGGATCCATAAAGTGGTTAGAATGATAGACTTTAATGTGTGGTTGTCGATATGTGAATGATTGAAGTAGGCTATTGATGACACCATGTTAAAGGTTTCAAGCAAGTTTATTGGAATGGATATAGACCTAGGCTTGAATTTGAGGTTAGTGATTGGGTTTACTTGAGATTTCACTCTTAAAAGGTGTGATGCATTTTGGTAAGAAAGGAAAGCTAAGTCCCAGCTATATTAGCCCATATCGGATTTTGAGGCAAATTGGTAAGGTGGCTTATGAGCTGGCATTGCCTTATTATTTGGCATCGGTGCATCCCATGATTCATTTGTATTTGTTGAGGAAGTTTGTTGGTAATCCTAGTTCCATTGTGCCATTGGATAGCATTGGTATGAAAAAGATTCTTTTATATGATGAGTTTCCAGTTGAGATGCTAGACAGGCAAGTTAGAAAGTTCAGATATAAGGAAATACCTATAGTTAAAGTGTTATGGAGGAACCAAGAGGTTGAGGGTGTTACATGGGAAGTTGAAGCCAGCATAATGTCACGATGTCCTTATCTCTTACCTTCCGTGCCTATTTGAGGTATTTCGTTCCTTCATAATACGATCTGCCCAAACTATGAGTTTCAGTCATTCCCATATTTTCATATGCATTCATGTTCATGGAATGAGTTTTAAAGTCATGTTTTAGCTTAAGATTGAAAACTTCATGTTTTATGCATTTACGAGATATTTTGCATTAATGTTGGGCTGCTATGTTTCCTTCCGACCCTATCCATGGTAGCTTGAGTCTCATTCGAGGAAGAATGTTCCTAAGAGGGGATATTGTAACAAATAAAAAATTTCTAAGCTAAAATCCGAACCATACTTCATATACCCATTGGGATGTACGGGATGATTCATAATTATGCATAGGTCGTAAGGTCAATTCTTTAGTGTGGAAATGGATTTGCAGATTTTTAAGGTCACAAAAATCCTTTAACACAAAGTTGAGTACAACACTTCCTTACGGATTGACTTTTGATATAAAATTTTACTTGGGTGAAATTCAAATAATCATAACTCCTAGAATATAAAGAATTATGTAGTCCATGACCTATCAAGCTATGGTTCTTTGACTCTTCTTTCCAACTCTATTAAGTTTCCCTCATTTGAAGTTTAGAGTAAAGTGTTATGGCCATTATAGTGAAGGACTGTCAGGCAGTCATTTGTTCACGACCGCCCTTCATCGGCCGTAAAGATGAATACGCACCATGAAAGGGCCCCGTGGTCGATCTTGGTGCGATATTTGATCATGGGTGAGAACCAAGAGAGGGACCACAAACCGTGGTGGGCACTACGGTCCATGGTGGCCTCTATCGAAGTCACCCTGCCACCCAAAAGTGAGACTTCATCATCGCAACCCCAACCATGGGCCATAGTGGGGTTCTCGATCTGTGGTGATTCTTTCATCAAGGTATCGGTTCAGTTTTCTTTTATTAGGTTGTTTACATCTTTACCCACACTTTAATATTAATAGTTGGATATTTTTAGGCCCTTACCCATAACCTTTAAATACCTAAAACCTTCTTTAACCTTTCATTCTCTTCAAACATCTAGCACAAAAATTATCTCTCTAAGAATCTATCTCCAAAACATTTTCTTCTCCTCCACATCAAGTTAGGGTTTCAAGGTCAAGATCAAGTCTCCATTGCTAGAAGCTTTTTCTTAGGGATTTGAATTACCAAGCTATGTGTGACTTCATTCATGGGTTTATTTCATGCATGAAATCCCAAAGATTTCTTCTCAAATTCTCTTATGATTTCTTCAATTAAAAGCTCTAATTTCATGATTTTCATTGGATCTTCTCAATTATGATGTAATTCAACGCTATTAGCCTAATTATGCATAATTCACATCATATTGCATGATTTCAAGTTGACCTTTTATGACCCATGATATATGCTAATTTTATGCTAGTTTCAAGTATGATTTATGAACTATGATCATGATTTTTCTTTATGCAAAGAATTTTATGAATGATGATCCATGGTGTTTCAAACAAGTTAACGAAAGAGTGACTTAAGATCCCTAAAGGTTACTTAAGACTCTAATTAAAGAGTGACTTAAGATCCTTGATGAATAAGGTGACTTAAGACTAATGATATTTTTATGAAAAGGATTTGTAATGATGGAAGGCCTACATCCACATTACATGAATCACATGATAATGAGCTAAATCTATGAAAATATTTATGAAGTATGATTATGAAAATCTTATAATTATTATAAGTATGATATATGTTTTTCATATGTTATGTATTCCGTGGGATGTTGACTTAGCACTGGGTGGACTTCGTGGTGGGGAATAGTCCTAACCCCTAGTATAAACCCTTAGTACCGTAAACTGCATTTACCCCTTAGGATTTTATTTACTAATATAGTTTTTGATGATGATGATAATGTTGGATGGAGCCTACCTTGGAAAGTAGCATCCCGCCTTCTCGATGTGGTTATCACCAGATTCCATGTTATGGCTTGCATGGTCTTAATGTCGGTTATAGTTATCTCCCACAGATATTTATTTCCTATGATGATGATATTCAATGATTGACCAATGATTATGATTATTTAAGATTTTCATGGTTTTACTCATGTTTTAAAGATATTGGTCTTGCATCTCATTATTCATGTTTTTCATGTCATATGTTCATTATTCATGCATACCTCTCACATACTTAGTGCATTCAATATACTAACACATTCTTTTGCCTATATTATATCATAATATAGGGTCAGACGATCATGCTCATTATTAGTACTTGTTATTACCTTACTGGTGGTGAGTCCTCATGTTTCAAGGACATGACATTTTACTTTCATCCTGTCATATGACTACGTCATTAATATTATGTTGTCATGGGTTAGTTATGATCTTCTCTTTCGCCTCCGTGAAGTTAGTAGAGGAATGTTAGATTTTGAGATTCTATGTTGTCTTACGTTTCTCACCTTTAACATTTATGCCCTTATTGGGACTATGCTTTTATATCTTGATTTATTTTTATTTGATTTATTTACCTTATGTATGCTCATGAATAATATGCTAAGAGGATTGGTTGGGGTCCCTCGAGATTTTAATCGCCATGTGGCTAGGCCCTAGTCTGAGTCATGACAGACACTGGTGTAAGAACTTACGAGTCGACCTATAGGAAGTAAGAGGTTCTACAACCTCTAGGAGGGAAGTCATAGGTATCCCTGACACTTGTGAAAAATTGGAGTTTCAGGAGTCATTGCATAAGGCCTACCTACGAACCATACAAGGTCTTATAGTCCATAGAAGGCCCTCGTAAAAGGGTTCCTGATATTGGTAAATTTTCAATTTTTCATAAGTTGACCTATATACCAATAGGATGGCTCGTAAATAAACCTATGGCCCGCAGGTGAGTCCATAGGTGGAGAATCAGAAAGTTAGATTTGAGGTTATGTAGGAAAAGTGAGGTCTATAGACCATAGAGTCATCTATGACCCATAGCGTTGGGTCGTAGGGTGAACTCCAGTAGCTTGGAATTTTGTTCATGATTTCACGATCCCCTTTGAAGACCTGTAGGTAGTGTCCATAGGGTTACTTTGGCAAATTTTATCCAGTGTTATTTTGGACATTTATCAATTTTTAACACCTAAGCTACATCATTTTGTACTATTCTCCATGACCTATGACTAGACAAAACCCTTCAACTATCCCTCATTCCTTCTCATCCACCAAAATATCTCTAAGGCTTTCAAGGATTTCTCTCCCACGGTTTTCTTCTCCACCAAGCTAGGATTTCAAGAACTCCAATCATCGATTTTAATTTCATAACTAAGGATCATCAAGGTATGTGTGAATTTCATCCATGGATTCCTTTCATCCTTGGAGTTCCAAAGTATTTTCAATTTCTCTTTATGATTTCTTTATAAACCTTAGGTTCTTAGATGATTTTTCATTGGGTTTAAACAATTATTTTATTATTCATCCTCAATGATCTTATTATGCATGATTTGAACTTAATTACATTTTTTTGATAAAAATCTCATGAACCCATGCATTATGCCTGTTTTATGATTATAAACCATGTTTGAGAATTATGCATGCATTATGAATTTATGAACTATAATTTTAATGATGCTTTAAGATAAAGTACCAATGATGTTTTATGAAAATAAGGTTGCGTTAAAAAGGTGAAGTATTCTTATCAAGAATGATTTTTATAATTTTCTATGAAAAACTATATCATGATCACGATACTTTTAATTATCTCTTATGGCATTGATTGTATTGATGGTTCATGATATGATTTAAAGGAGCTACTCCATCTTATTTAGACATGCGACATTTATGACATCTGGATATGCCATCAATACCTTTGAACTTCTTTTTCTAAAAGTAAGTCCCGATTAATATGGTACCCTTAATACCATCAATGATTGTGGATAAGTATTTCTTATAAACCACAGTTTAGTAATAGTATGAAAATCTAGTATAGCAACCATAATTATATAGTATTACAAGATTCTTACCTTTTTTTCAAAGCTCACGATAATTTATGTATGATATTCCATTTTGAGTTTACTTAGCACCGAGCAGATTTTGGTACGTCGGCTTTCCTGTTAGTAGAGGTCAGGTATCTAGTAGCAATCCTCTTGGCTCATAACTGCATTCCCCTATAGGACTTAGTGTTAATTGAATCTAGCTAGTTGATCTACAAATAGCTCATCTTAATTGTCCTTACCTTGGCAAGTAGGACAATATCTTTTCGGTGTGAGAGGGATGATTGTGGACTCTATGTTATAGCTCACATAATTTATGTCAGTTAGGGCATCTCTCACTTATGTTATATTAATCATATAATTTTCCTATGAATATTGAATTGACCATGTATTATCTTTCTAATGAGGTTTTAAAGGATTATGTAATAATTTAGCTTGGTCATTGCATTTATCATGTTTTATGTCATACATTGCATATTCTTCATACTCAATACATTCCGTAATACTGACTAGATGCTATTTTTTCCTATATTATTTTATAATATAGGTAAAGATGCTCCCCATTCATCTCACGATTAGTATTGGATCCTATCTACATTGTATTATTTGGTGAGTCCTCATGGTTTGAGTGCATGGCCACTTTATGAGTTCCTTATGTCTTTTACTTTTCAAACTCATTTAGTTTTAGTTTATTTCGTGATCTAGGAATTTTACTATTCCACACATATGATAGTAGAGGCTATGTCAAACTATTATGGTTTCCACTTTATAAATCTTTATGCTCAGATTTCCCTCCTTTGACATTGCTACGTTGAAATTATTGTTGAGACTTATCTTCTTCTTTCACTACTTTCATTTATCGTATTATTTTAAGACATGTTTACCCTAAGAGGCTTGTTTAGGGTCTTTTTGGGATCCCATTCATCGTGTCACATCTAGGGTATATCTTGGGTTGTGAAAAACTTGGTATAAGAGTATCAGGTTCATGTGTCGTAGGGTGTCTAAAAATCCATGTTGAGTACAGTCTTGTTCATTGGTGTTAAGTACGCCACATCTATGAATATGTGGCTACAAGACATTGAAGAAACTTCACATCTTTCATCACTCTTAAGTCGTGCGATAGAGTCGACATCTATAAGGGTTTCTTCTAACTTATGTCCCATGTATTTATAAATATCTCTTCTCAAGAAGAGAGAATTCAAAAGAATAATCAAGATTTTAACCCTTCTACACCGTTCAATCCCCTTTTAGTGTAAATATTTCTAATGCGGAATTATGTGAAGCAATCCAACTATTGGCTCAAGTTATGATCACTCAAATAAATCAACAAACAGTAGAGGAAAAGGGTGAACAAAACGATCACTTTTGGGATATAATATTGTAGGGACTAAGGATCAGTCGGGCCGGGGTAATCATCTAATAGAACTTCATCTTCAGCTTCTAAGCCTAAATTTTTTCAGAAAGGGAAAGTATATGGCTCTTATGTTTGGAAAGGTTTAGTAAGGGGAAATTCCCATACTGTGTGCAACAGGTGTGGAAGAAACCATCCAAGGAAATGTTTAGCCAGTACAAATGGTTGCTTTGAATTTTGTAAAATTGGACATAAGATGAGGGATTTACCTTCTCTTGCTAGCAAGGGTAGAGAGGTTCGTCAATATGCTTAGTCTATTTCTTTAAGTCGCCCGACTAAGTAGAGAGTATTTCATCTAGTTTTGGTGATGGTGAGTATCAAAATAGGGTTTATCCTCTTCAGACTCGACAGGATCAGGAGGATTCCACTGCTATGGTTATTGTGGGGATTTCACTTTTGGGATACAATCTTGTGGGGACTAAGCATTAGTAGGGTCACTTTGACCAAGAAGTACCAAATTCTCTCAAGGTTTTGTCTTCAAAAATCAAGCTAGGGTTTCAGATTTCTTCAAGGTTCTTCTTAGACTCTTGGTGAATTCAATCAAGGTATGTGGAGATGATACATGGTCCCTTCCACCCATGAAGTCCCAAAGTTTTTCTAACTTTTCCTTCAATTTATAATTGATTATGAAACCTAATTTTGATGAACATCATTGGGCTAATTTAATTTCATTTTTAGATATTATCAATGATCATTATAAGTATTTTTTTCATTTGAATTGCATGAATTATAAGTTGAAACATGAATAACCATGCATAAAACTATTTCCAAGTTATGATTATGAAGTTAAAAATGATTTTTATGAGTTGATGATGATTTCAATCACTTTTAATGAAAGTTCTATGATTTAAAGTTGAGGTAATGATTTTAATGATAAAGTTATGATGATGATCAAAGTTATGATCAAAGAAGTTATTATGGTGTGATAAGTCCAATTCTCACACAATCATATTAAAGATGGTGATAAGTACAATTATCACTGAATTTATAGATTCTTATGTATCACTAAAGTTAATGAGTTATTCCTAATATGTTTTAAAGATGGATTGATAGGCAGTTACTATCTTTCCCTATTATGTTATAATCATATTTTATGAGTTTCTATTGGGATATTGACTAAGTACCTTCAGTCCAATAACACAGTTAGTTACCCAAGGGAATCCTTGTAGCAACCTAAAGTCGTAAACTACATAGGATTGTCTTTATTCCCTAGCTAGTGTATTCACATATAGAATAATTGAGTTGAGCTGAGATGAGTAACATGATAGAGTATACCATGGAAAGGAAGCCTTCCCATTCTTGATATGGGGATCATCATCTTTCATGTAATAGCTCGTATGGTCTTAGATGTCGATTAAAGGTCCTATCTCACATAAGTGAAATGTCAAGTTATGAGTTTATGATAAAGTTTTATGATATGCATTGACCATGAATTTCATATGGTTTCAAATGCTTTTAAGCTTTACTCATGTTCATTATGATTGGTCATGCATCTTTTGGCATATTGTTTACGTTTCTTTACTTTTCTCATAATGTAGGGACAGACGATACTCAGGAATATCCTCTTCATGGCTCGAGTCGCTTTAGATTTTCAAGGAGTTGGTGATTCCTCATTCTATCGAGGACATGAATTTTATTCTAATTTTTACTTGACTTTCTTCTATTTCTAGGGTGAGCTAGGAGCTTGTCCTAAGCCCCCATAAAATACTAGAATAGAGGCATGTTAGACGATGTTATGATGTAGTCTTGTAAGACATCTATTGAGTTATTTATCCCTTAGTCCCATCCCCTTTGAGTTGACTACTTCCGCCTATTTCTTATATGTTTCTTTACCTTATGAATGCAACGTATGATAAAATGGCTTAGTTGGGGTCCCTCACATCCCGATTGCCATGTCGTGGCTTGGCCCTAGTTTGGGTCGTGACAAACTTGGTATCAGAACATAAGATTTGAAGATTCATAGAGAGTCTAACATGCTGCGTTAAGTAAAGTCTTATTCGTTGGTGTGCAGCACTCCACATCCATAAATAGGAGGCTAAGAAACATCTTAGGAAATGTCTCACTTCTTTCATGATCTATGTCGTGCGGTAGAGTGGTTAAGTCTTTTCCTCTAATGTTTGTTCTTTGCGATTTTTAGAATATGCCTCCATAAAGATACCCCGCTAGAAGGAATATGGATGAAGAAGAGCAATAATCTTTGAATGATCCTATGAATGATCAAGTTTCCAATGCCGAGTTTCGATCATCCATTCAAGTACTTGCTCAAGCCGTTATGGCACAAGTCAACCGTGAAATAGTTATTCCAATTAACCCTAATTTTGGTATGGCGGCAAAAAGAGTTTGTTTTTTCATGAAGATGAATCCTCCTGAATTTTGGGGTTCTAAAGTTGATGAGGATCCATTAGAGTTTGTTGATCGCATCCACAAGATTATGGACATTATGGGGATTAGCCTAGTTGAGAGGAAGAGGTTGGACATATATCAATTGAAGGGTGTCGCTTTCTTTAGTATGAGCAATGGAAGAGTGAGAGGCCTACTGAGGTAGATCCTATAACTTGGGATGAGTTTACAAGAGTGTTTCTTGATCTCTTTTTCCCATTGGAGTTGAGGGAGGCCAAACTGCAAGAGTTCATCAACTTTAAGCAAGTTGGTATGAGTTTGAATGAGCATGCCCTCAAGTTTACTCAATTGTCAAAATATGTTCCGTTCATAGTTGTCGACTCCAGAGCTCATATAAGAAACTTTATGTCGGTTATGTCGAATACAGTCTCAAAGGTATGAAAAATGTCTATGTTTATTCAGTAAATGGATATATCTAGACTCGTGACCTATACGGAGCAAATAGAAGGTGAGAATTTAAAGGAGAAGAATAGGGAGTCGAAGAGTCCAAGAACCGACGGTGGTGATTTATCTCATGGTAAGTCCAGAGGTGGTGGATGTCCTCATTTTTTCCAAAAATACTCTGGCCAAGGGTCTTCCAATGCCTCTACTCGAAGGTTCGACAAGGATAGGGTTCCCAACCTTAAGCCTCAAGGAGTTTCTCCTACTGGCCAAGTTCTTTTGCATGCAAGAATGTGGTAAGAACCACAAGGGTGGATGTCTAGCCTATTTAAATGTGTGCTACCGATGTTGTAAGCCGGATCATCATGCTAAGGAATACAAGGTCAAGGATGGTCGTTCTCAAGGCCGAGTTACTCAAGGTGCTCAAGCGCAACCAAAGGGTGGTCAACGCAATAATATATTTTATTCTCTCCATGGTAGGCAAGAGGTACAGGAGACTCTCGATATTGTTACTGGTATATTAGGTGTCTTTCACTATGATGTTTATTCCTTACTTGATCTGGGTGTAAATTTTTCGTTTGTTTCCCCTTATATGGAAATGAGATTTGGTGTTATCCTTGAAATGTTGTTAGATCCTTTTTACGTTTATACTCCCGTAGGTGAGTCAGTTGTTTCTAAAAGAGTCTATAGAAGTTGTCCGGTTATGGTCATCCATAAAGTTACCCTATATGATCTAGTTGAGCTTGAGATGACCGATTTCGATGTTATCCTTAGTATGGGTAGGCTATATACATGATATGCTTCTATTGATTGTAGGACCTGAATGGTTAAGTTCCAATTACCAAATGAGCCGATCCTAAAATGGAAGAGTAGTAATTTTGTGTTTAAAGGTCAATTCATTTCGTGACTTAAAGCTCGGAAAATGATTTCCAAAGTTTGTATCTACCATCTTGTGAGGGTTAGGATTAAAATTCTAAAGCCCCTACCCTAGAGTCGGTCCCTATTGTTAATGAGTTTCCGAATGTGTTTTCTGATTATCTACCAGGTGTCCCTCCTGAAAGGGAGATTGATTTTGGTATAGACCTTTTTTTGGATATGCAACCTATTTCTATTCCCCCTTACTTAATGGCTCTGGGAGAATTTAAGAAGTTGAAAGATCAATTGAAAGACTTGTTAGACAAGGGTTTTATTAAACCAAGTATATCCCCATGGGGTTCTCTCCTACTGTTTTTTAAGAAGAAGGATAGTTCACTACGTATGTGCATTGATTACCGACAACTAAAAAAAGTAACCATTAAGGATAAGTATCTAATTCCGAGGATAGATGACTTGTTTGATCAATTGCAAGGGGCAAGTTACTTCTCCAAAATAGATCTTCATTCCGATTATCATCAATTGAGGGTGAGGGAGTGTGACATTTCCAAAACAACATTTCGAACAAGGTATGGCCATTAAGAGTTCCTATTCATGTAGATTGGTTTGACTAATGCCCCCGCGGCTTTCATGGACTTAATGAATAGGGTGTTCAAGCAATATTTGGACATGTTTGTAATAGTATTCATTGATGACATTTTGGTTTACTCCCGGAATAAGGAGGATCATTCTAATCACTTGAAGATTGTGTTGCAAACTTTAAGAGATAAGCAACTATTTGCCAAGTTCAACAAATGTGTGTTTTGGTTAAGGAAGGTAGCTTTTCTTGGTCACATTGTGTCCAATGAGGGGATTATGGTTGATCCTAAGAAAACCAAGGCGATTAAGAATTTGCCTAGACCATTATCTCCTTCAAACATTAGAAGTTTCTTGGGCCTATACGGATACTATAGGATATTTGTTGAAGGATTCTCATCGATCTCATCACCTTTGACCAATTTGACTCAAAAGAAGGTGAAGTTTCAATTATCGGAAGCTTATGAAAAGAATTTTCAAGAGTTGAAAGATCATCTCAGTGTCGCTCCTATCTTGACTTGATGGAAGGATCTGATGGTTTTTTGGTACATTGTGCTTCTTCAAGGGTTGGTAGTGGTTGTATTTTAATGAAATATGGTAAGGTAATAGCCTATACTTCTAGAAAACTTAAAGTACATGAATGAAATTATGCAACCCATGATGTTGAACTAGCGGCGGTTGTGTTTGCCTTGAAGATTTGGAGGCACAATCTTTATGGTGTCCATGTTGATGTGTTCACCAACCATAAAAGTTTACAATATGTGTTTAATCAAAAATACTTGAACCTTCGATAAAGGAGATGTCTTGTATTGTGGAAGGACTATGACATGATATATTATATCATCTGGGCTAAGCTAATGTGGTTGTTGATGTACTAAGTAGATTGTCTATGATTAGTGTTGCACATGATGAGGAATATAAGAAACAATTGATCAGAGACATCCATATATTGGCATGTTTAGGTGTGCGCTTGGTTGATTTTAGTGATGGAGGTGTTCTTGGGTTTAATGGTTTGGAATTATCTCTTATAACGGATGTTAAGGCTAAGCAAGATAATAATCCGGTGTTAGTCGAGTTGAAGAAGTCAGTTGCTGAAAAATCCATTGAGGCTTTCTCCCAAGAAGGATATGGTGTACTACGTTATCAAGGTCAGTTGTGTATACCTAATGTTGATGGGTTGAGAGA
Source organism: Solanum dulcamara (assembly GCF_947179165.1). NCBI lineage: Eukaryota > Viridiplantae > Streptophyta > Magnoliopsida > Solanales > Solanaceae > Solanum > Solanum dulcamara. The sequence continues at coordinate 52,255,720 of NC_077240.1, forward strand.
TTTAACATTGAATGAGGCCCATAATTCCCAATATTCGATTCATCCGGGTTCCACCAAGATGTATCATGACTTGAGAGAAGTGTATTGGTGGAATGGAATGAAGTAGGACATAACAGAGTATGTGGCTAAGTGTCCTAATTGCCAACAAGTTAAAGTTGAGCATCAAAGACCGAGAGGTCTAGCCCAAGAGATTAAAATTCCTACATGGAAGTGGGAAGATATGAATATGGACTTTGTAATGGGATAGGATCGTACTAAGAGAAAACATGATTCCATTTGGGTTATTGTAGATAGGATGACTAAGTTGGCTCATTTTCTACCGGTTAAAACTTCTTATGGTGCTACAGATTATGCTAAGTTGTTTGTTCGTGACTTGGTTTGATTTCATGGTGTGCCCTTGTCCATCATATCAAATTGAGGTACATATTTCAGTTCACACTTTTGGAAGTCATTTTAAAAGGGTCTCAGTACAATGGTTAAGTTAAGTATCACTTTCCATCCTCAAACCGATGGTCAAGTCGAAAGAATGATCCAAACTTTAGAGGATATCTTAAGGGTGTGTGTTATTGATTTTAAAGGGAGTTGGGATGAACATTTTCCATTAATTAAGTTTTACTATAATAATAGTTATCACTCTAGCTTCCAAATGGCTCTTTTTAAAGCATTGTATGGGAGAAGATTTAGATCCCTGGTGGGATGGTTTAAAGTAGGTGAGATGGCCTTGATTGGTCTAGATTTGGTGATGGATGCTATTGAGAAGGTAAGACTCATAAGAGAGAGGTTGAAGATGGCCAAATTCTTTAAAAGTCCTATTCGGATGTTAGGAAAAAGAGACCTTGAATTTGAGGTGGATGATTGGGTCTATTTGAAGGTTTCGCCCATGACGGGTGTAATGCAATTTGGTAAAAAAGGAAAATTGGGTCCTAGATACATTGGACCTTAAAAGATATTGAGACGTGTTGGCAAAGTGGCTTATGATTTAGGTTTTCCATTTGAGTTAGCTATGGTTCACCCAGTATTTCATGTGTCTATGTTGAGGAAATTTTTGGGTGATACAAACTCCATTGTTCTATTGAAAGATGTAAGAGTTGAAGAGAATTTGACTTATGAAGAAATACCGGTGGAAATCTTAGACCGGTAAGTTAAGAAGTTGCGTCTATGAAATTGTTATGGAGGAATCAACAAGTAGAAAGTTCTACTTTGGAGGCAGAGGCAGATATGATGAAAAAATACTTGTACCTACTTCCCTCTACTCAAGCCTAAAGTAGTAAGTTACTCTCAGTCAAGTTAATTGAACTCTTACCTATTCAGTTCCGCCTATGTCATTCATATGCATGCATGTTCACGAAAATTGATTTTAAGGTCATGATTTTATGTTAAGTTGAAGTTTTCATGTTCCATGCATTTTAAGGTGTCATTATTTTCATATTGAGTTGCTAGTCCTCTTTTCGTGTACAACCTTTGATAAGTTAATCTCATTCGAGGACGAATGTTCCCAAGGAGGAGATATTGTAAGACCCCAACAGTCAAAGAATTGGAACCCAAAAGAAATCCTCAAAATTTTGACTGGCTTCAGTCTTACAAGTCACTCTACTACTCGTAGATAATCCTATGATCCATAGGGATGAGTCGTAGAGTGCACCTTGATAGTTGATCATGACCAACCTCAAAGTAAGGTTCTACGACTTGAGTTTGCGACCCGTAATCCCTTAGACATCCTGTAGACACAACTAGTAGGTAGGCTTCAGAGAGAAAGTTTTAGAAATCCCTCAAGGTTAAGTCTACGGCTTGACAGGACATTCCATAGAAGTTGTTAAGTATCGTAGAAGTGACTCATAAACAAGATCAGACACTCCATAATATGCAAAACTCAGGACCTCCAGGCCGGGTAAAGTCTATGACTCGTAGACAGGTGGACGAGTCATAAACATGACTCGTTCTCAAAGTTCATAGACCCAATTTTTAGGCCTTTTTCCAAAGCCTGTAAGACGAGTCATTTTAATGACTCGTCATTCCTTCAATGACCCATAGAGATGATCCGTAGGGTCGAAATCTAATTTTAATAAGGGGTATTTGTGTCATTTACCAAGTTCAGTTCAATGAACCTAGACACATTAGGTCCAAGTTCTACCCTATAAATACCCAATTCTTTGAAATTCCCTCATTCACAAATCATTCTTCTAAAATTTCACTGAGGCAAGAACTCCAAAATTCTCTCAAGGTTTCTTCTTGAAGCTTCAAGCTAGGGTTTCATAGTTCTTCAAGGTTCTTCTTCAACTCTTAGTAAATTCAATCAAGGTATGTGGGGATTAATACATGGTCCCTTCCACCCATGAAGTCAAAAAAGTTTTCCCCAGTTTTCCTTTAATTTATAATTGATTATGAGCCCTAGTTTTGATGAATTATATTGAGCTGATTTAGTTCTATTTTTAGATGTTATCAATGATCATTATAAGCATATTTTTATATGAATTTCATGATTTTATGTTCAAACACGAATGCCCATGCATAAACCTATTTCCAAGTTATGATTATGAAGTTAAAGATGATTTTCATAAGTTGATGATGATTTCAATGATTTTTAATAAAAGTTCTATGATTTAAAGTTGAGGAAATGATTTTAATGATGAAGTTATAATAATGATCAAAGTTATGATCAAAGAAGTTATTATGGTGTGATAAGTCCAATTCTCACACAATCATACTAAAGATGGTGATAAGTACGATTCTCACTCAAGTTATGGATTCTTATAAATCACTAAAGTTAATGAGTTATTTCTAATATGTTTTAAAAATGGATTGGTAGGCAGTTACTATTTTTCCCTATTATGTTATGATCATGTTTTATGAGTTTTTGGAGAGATATTGTGTCATAACCCAAACTCGTAGGCTGTGACTGGGGTCCGACCTGGACCCCCCCTCTCCGTATACATATTTATCAGTTGTGGTCAAGTCAAATGATAGACATGTAATGTATATAAGTCAAGTGTAGTCAAACCGAACTACAACAATAAGACATGTACATAAGAACCCCCATGGGTCATAGCATATCGTATATTTGTAGCCTCTTTAATTCGTATCATGACATGAAAGGGCACGCAAGCCGACAAGGATGCCATAACATAACAACACGTACAATACATCATATAGACCCAGCTGAACCAAACTGACATATACAACCCACATATACATGTCTGCAGACCTCTAAAAATATTAACAACAACATATGGCGGGACAGGGCCCCCGCCGTAACCCTGAATAGACAAACAAATTATACATCAGTGGTCAGCACCAAAAACTAGGCTCCGATACAATGGAGCCTCTTCTAGCTGAGCTGAGTGGAATCCTAAGCTGACGGATTCCCAAAACCTGTATCTGTACCTGCGGGCATGAAACACAGCCCCCCGAAGAAAGGGGGTCAGTACGACATATGTACTAAGTATGTAAAACATAACACAATACAACTGGAAGCATATCTGAGATAGAGAAACAGGGGATACAATATCAAATCAGAAATCTGTACCTGTACCCTGTGAATCATAAAAAGTATGCATGCTTAAATTATACCATATAGCCGGACCCATCAGGGGTACGGTGAATACATTTGTAAAACCATCATAGGCCCCATGCCATCACCACCTTATTACACACATCATCATATATATACATACGTATCTCGGCCCTCTAGTGAGGGGCGATAGACAATGCAGTGGAATTGAGCATGAATCTGATAACCGGCCCGAGACTCGAAGAAGAAGGGTTACAGTATACATGAATAGAGTAGTGAGTAACTATATGCAATTTAAATCATTATCAGAGAGTCGACAGAATAAGAAAGTTAAGCTTTTGCCTGAGGACCCAAGTAGTAGTGTAGTCATCTCGAGTGTCCTGTAAATGCCATTATGGGCTATACCAATTGTAACCTTGGGGACCTTATACATGTACCTACGTAAGGCCAAGTCGCTTATGGAATCAGAAACTTTGTTATCCTATAGTCTTTAAGACTTGGAGCCTGTACATTTGGTACCTCTTTAACATATAGAAGTTTCCAGGGAAATAGCTCAACTATCATAGGAATTCAATACTCAGAAGTAATTAAGAGATGCTTAAGAATAAAATTACTCTAGAGCTCATACCATATTTAATTTACAACTAAGACATGCCAAAAAAGAAAGAAAATAAGCTCTATGTAGTCTGTACTTCCCTTTGTGTGGTCATCATGTACATAATTCATACCCGGCCCATCCTGGTGCTCGGTGAGAAACTATGGAATCATAATCTCATTTTTATACCAAGTAAATATCAAGATAAAGGAGAGATAGCTTTCCACACACTACTTTTTAACACGTAGAAGCCTTAACAGGCCATACTTAATTCTTGCAGGAGTTCCACTACTAAGTAGTGGATAGGGATTGTGAGGCATACTTGGAGTTCTGGGAATGGAATTATCCCCTCATTTCACACTCAATTCATTTAAGTCCAAAATATGCCAAAACGAAAGAAAGATAGCTTTACATACTTATTTCAAAAGCATGCCAAGAGAAAGCTTCACATACCTCGTATGAGTTACTCTTTGCCACATTCGCCTCATCGTTCTTCGAACCTATTCAACAAAGAAGTAATACGGATATCAATCACTCTTGAATTTCCAGCATCTTAAGTTGCACCTTAGTATTCATGGGACCTATGTCCTTGTTCGTTTCCTCGACTAGGTCTTCAAGGCATTAACGAAAATTGGGCAGCATCTCCCCTATAATGTGCCCTATCTGAATTTCCAATTACACCCCTAATACCTACAGAAAACCAACAAAAATAACCTGCATCATATGTTTAAGCAATTCACACCAACAATATACAACATAAACTCCAACGACTCGCTAGAAACTACAATACCAAAATAGAGTTTCTAGACTTTATTTCGCAACGCCTTTAATTATACGAAACAAGGGGTAGGATGACTGAAAACAGAAGAAATCAAACCTATTTTAGAACACTTTTAGGCCCTGCAACACACCCCCACACACCTTCAGCATCATACCACAAGAACAACACTTTACTTCGACGATAATTCAACTATAACGACTCCAATTTAGATTGTCTTCGACGTCAAGAATTTATATGACATTTTCACATTTACATCTACCTATAGGACGTGTAACACACTCCATAAAAACACCGTAAAGACCAAATAGAAAGGATAAACCTTACCTTACCCGAAATTGGCCAAAACTTACAAAAACTACATCTCGGAAACTTTTTGATGTGCTGAAATGGGGCGGACTATTTGTGTCCCTTTTTTGCTGCCACAAATTGGAATTTTATGTTATTAAACACCATTATATAACCATGGCATACCCTAAATAAGTAATTTGTGGAACGGAATTGAAGAACCCACCTTCCAAGGCCCGAACCCGTAGCTCCCTCCTTTGCCCCTCTAGCATTTTCCTCTTCTTCTTTCACACTCTTCTAGGGATAAAGCTGAAGAAATAATTCTGTAGATATCGTAAGACACATATATACATCTCTACGTGCTTGAGGAACACCGTAGATAATTAATTCGTGGAGAAAAAATGGAGAACTCACCTTGAACTTCTTCTAAGCCGTGGCTGCCTCTTTCTTTCCCTCCAACATTTTTTTCTCTTTGTTTGGCTGAAGTTGTAGATAAGGAATGATCTTAGTAGTCACATAATATGCATATATATGTGTCCTTAGGAGGTGACACATGTCATCCCCTAAGGGTGACACGTGTTAAGCCCTTATTGGGCCACCTCAACTATGCAACTAATGAGAGGCTACCACGTGTCCTTGGTGGGGCCCACCCCCAAGCAGGTGGGTCACCTAATTGACCCCAATCAGGTGGGTTACCTTCTTTCTTGAGGTTCTTCCATGTGTTGCCTTCCTAGGCCGCCACGTGTCCTTCTCTTCTTTTTCTCGTGGGTTCGTAATCTCGTCTTATTTTCAGAGCCTATGTAATCCATGCTACGTAAGCTTGGTATGTCTTTAAGTAAATCAAGTATATAATACTTCTAAATTAGTAGCTTACGTAGGTAAATCGAGTCCTACGATTCATTTCTTGGCCTCCAACTCATTCCGGATTCTCACGACTCTATTTCCAACCTTCCCTCTCATGGGGTATCGCATTTTTCTTTCCTTAGAGTCATTTTATGTGTGTGGATGGTAGGGGTCTCATGGACCCTTTCAAGAAGACTTTTTTTTTCACGCGAATAGACCCTACACGTGGCTCCCACCTCTCGTGCACAGTCAGGGGTTGAGCATCACCCCAAGCCTTAACATAAATAAAATAATAATAAAAAATATATGGAGGGGGACATAAACCTTACCTCCGAACTTAAGGTGGTTAATAATTCGGCTAACCTACTAAGGTCGGTCAACTCATCCCCGAGTACTAGATGAAAAAGCGATAAACCTATGAGAGGACTCCTCTCGATACAATGCAACTAAGAAAAACATAAATGAGGGAGACTCTCCCCTTCCATGTAAATACAAGAAATAACCTACACTAGTCCTATTCAATTAAGCTACATTAAAAATATAGCTAAATCGAAGTAGAGCAAGTATATGAAACTTCCTATTTCCATAGATCGAGAGCGGTCGTGTCATTGTTGTCCTTCTTAGGCTTGTCATACCGAGTTTGTCCATGAGATGTGAATACATCATGTGATTAAAGTAGTTGATGTCATGGTGGTGCTGTTTTGAATAATAATATTGTGTCCGTCATTCAAAAGCTTTAAATCAGCTAGATTTTCAAAGTCACTCAACTAACGTCTCCAAATAACCGTTTGAGCTATAACTTCTTGGGCTGTGTTATTTTTGAAGTTGCTATTATCCTGCAAAAATTCATTGAAGAAACTTACATCAGCTACCTTTTTCAAGGTCGCTCGACTAAAGTTTCTGATTATCCATTTGAGCTGCAACTTCTTGGGCTCTGCACTTTTTGAATTTGTTGTAATCCAGTTGTTGCAGTTTGTTAGTTGTCGAAGCTTTGCCTTTGTTTTGCCAACTTGCTATGCATCAATTGTTGTGAGTGCTGAAGATGTTGTAAATCCACTCCAGTTACTCTTTTTATTGTTGTTGGTTCTTGGATGTTGTATAATTAGCATTGTACTTGTTGGAGCTCCATTTTCTTATCTTCTGAGAATGTGCCAATGTGATGTGTATGCACCTTGGAGGGTATCAGCTGTGGCATACTTGTTTGCCTTGTAAGAATGTAACAGTAGTGTTTGCAAATATGTTGTTGCTGCAACTCCATCAATACAAGATGGCCAATATGGTTGATTTTGGTATTATGATTGCTGCAGTTGCCTTTGTTGCTGTGAGCTACAGCTCTGCATATAACCTGTACAAACAACCATACAAGAAAGGACCTCCAAGAGTGTTTTAGAATTATTTGCAACATCTTAATTAGATGGTATGGTGGTTGTCTAAGTTGTTGTTGTACATCTACACTTTGCTGCTGTGTGTTGGATACTGAGAGTGTTGTGCATCCCAACTACCTGCAATCTACAAGAAACAAACATACACGAAAGCAAACATCCTAGCAAGAAGGAACTTCCAAGAGTGCTATTACTTGTATTGAAAGATTGGAGCTCTGTAGGTTGATGCATTTGTAATGACAGGCATGTCTGACAATAGCTTGCACAAAGAAGCAAGCAAGGAAGTAGCTCCAAGGTTGGATCAAATTCATGTTCCTGCTGTGGCTTTGAGTTTGTACTCTTCCCCTCCTTAGTATATATCTTGATTGCATGGAAGAATTCCACAATGTGGAAGATCCAACTTATGAATTGCTCCATCATGTCACTGTTGTACCTGGGGGAGCATGAAACCTGCACAAATAGTCAAGTAATAACAACTAAAGAAAGAAAGAAATTACACTACTGCTACATTTCTGTACTAGTTGTTGCTCTTGGTTAGGGTGTTGATCATCCTGTTATTGTTTCCATATTTTATGTAGTTAGGATGTTTGGTGTTGCAAATTACACACATTGTGGTTGCACAACCAAACCCATACACACATAAACAAGTAGGCCTGCACTCCAAATTTGTGTCTCTACAACTGCACCATGGACAAATTGAAAACTTTGCTGGATTGTTCAAATGAGATGTGTTGTTCCTGGTGGCTGGTGAGAATTTGTTGTTGCTGAGTTGTTTCATGTTGGGAAGAGTTTCTTCTGCTAGCTCTATGATTACCTTAATATGTTGTGTTAAAGGAATGTGTTCCTCTTCAGCCTGCACCATAGGTTGTTGATTCCATTATTGTATCTATGCATCATACTTGCATCTACCCAACAAAGTCCATGTTATCAAGTGTGGCATCTTCCCCCTGCTATACCAGGATGCATATTTGAATGACCCTCTAGTAGTTGGATGATATGTTGCATGTTTACAGGTACCTACACATCCAAAAAAGAAGAAGAAACAGAAAAAAGGTTTTATTCTAATCCTAAACTGAAGAGTTAGTTTGGTTGTTCTATGAATGCAAGGATCAAGGGAGGTGTTTCCTTTTATAGTGGTCCTAACTGTAGAACCTTCAAAATAACTATAATTATGCATAGTAAAAGCCAAAGTGAAGATTAAGTTGGACCAACAATTCTGGAAAGGTCATGGAGGTTTCTTGATTCTCTTAAGCCTTCTTCTTCTGAAGTTGGCCATTTCCAGCTTGTCAAGTTCAAGGTATGCTCTTGCCTCTTTAGGAAGCTCTTGTTTAGTGAGATATAACTATGGGGCAGTGCATTTGTGACTATATTTGGACAAGACATCAGCTATAAAATTGGTTTCTCTATAGGTGTGGCTGCAGTTGAAAATCTGGAACTAATGGCTGATATCCTACAGTTGTTAAAGTTGTGCCTTAACAGTCCATGGTGGTTGGGCTAAGTGTTTTATCTATCTGATTAGGAGCTCAAAGTCTACTTCTAGGATCACTTTTGTGTATCCTAGTTGGAGACACTAAGTCAAACCAAAGATGGCTGCCAGCATCTCAGATTGGTTGTTTGTGCCTTCTCCAAAAGGGGCTTAGAAGGCAAAGAGAAGATCACCTTGAGTGTTACTTAGCAGTCCTCCCCCTCCTATTTTTCCTAGGTTGTGGAGTGCACTACCATCAGTATTCAGCTTCACCATGTGAGCTAAAGGTTTCCTCCAATAAATAGTACTAATAGTGACTTCATTAGCACATTTTTCCACAAGAAGGACCAGTTCCTTCCAGTTATTTGGCTAGCTGATATAGGAGTATGTAGTGCTCAACAGGTTGAAGTTATCATTGAACACTGAGTAAATCACTCTTGTAATATTGGACTGCTTCCCTCCATATTTGATGACACATCTATTTTTCCATAGGTTCTAACATATAAAGATTGGAGTTGCTTGTAGGATAAGTTTATGGACATCATTCTTGTATTTATTGGTCCACCACTTCATCATCAAGCTTCTAAGGGGTGTGTAGTCCTTGCTAATACCCAGAGAATCAGAAAAAACACTCCAAACTTTCCTGGTAAAGTTTCCAGAGACAAATAGATGGTCAATGGTATCCAAACCAGCTCTATAGCAGTAGTAACACTAGGCTGGGGCTTCTCCAAAGCTGATGAGTTTTTCATTAGTAGGGAGTTTCCCTCTAAGTTCTCTCCAGAGTAGGAAGGAACATTTAAAAGAAATGTGTTTGTGCCATGTTTGAGAGTTAATCCTTGTCTTACTCCTTTTGTCCCTGATAAGTTCCCAAGCAGAAGAACAACTAAATTCCCCACTGCTATTAGGCTTCCAAGAGGCCTATCAAGTTTGTGAGGCTGATAGTTTATATTAGTTGCCAGGATACTAGGTATAAATTGAGGAGGGGCTATATGAGTGACTAGCTCTGCATTCCATTGACCATTGATCATGAAAGAAGACACCTTAGTATTGTTCAGTCTACTACTGACAGACCTGAAATTAACTAAGGGGCCAACTCCCAACTAATTATCCCACCAAAAGAGGCAAGAACCAGACTGTATCTTCTATTGGATGTGAGGCTCAACATTGTGCTTGTTCTTCATCAGCTGCTTCCATATTAGAGATTGTTATATATCCCATTTTTTGGTTATAGGATTTGACCTCTGACAGTATTTATCTTTAAGGAACTCACTCCATAAAGAGTTCTTAGTTCTGAATATCCACCATTATTTGTATTAGAAAGACTTGGCAACATCTGATATTAATCTCACTCCAATACCACCTTCATCATAGGGGTAACTTAGATTCTTCCAAGAGGACCAATGATAATTCTTATTTTCATTCTTCCATCCCAGAAGAAGTTGGTTGTGATGCTTTGAATTTGCTTGATAGTAGTTGCAGGTGGGGAACTAGCAGACAACAAGTGAATAGGATGTGCTTGGATGACATGTTTAATCAAAGTAACTCTTCCTCCATAACTAAGTAACTTGGCTTGCTATCCAGTTATCCTAGCCACAACCTTAGCTACAAGATCATAATAGTAGATAATCCTTTGCCTACCAATGTAGAGAGAACACCCCAAATATGTGATACGATTGTTCTTCTTCTTGAAACCTGTAACATTCTTAATGCTTCTCACAGTAGAGTTGAAGGCATTTGAGGGTACCATGAAGTTACTCTTATCTCTGTTAATCAGCTGGCCTAAAACATTCTCATAGGTATATTGTGTCTCCATGATAAGCTTCAATGTATGAGATCTCCCTGATGAAAAGATGATAATATCATCTACAAAACTGAGATGATTAATCTGAGGGCCCTTTATTGCCATAAGGAAACCATGATATTGGGGATATTGATGCAGATTGTTCATGAGCCTTGACAGAACTTCAGCACCAATGATGAACACGTTTCAAGGTTCAAAAGTGCAGAGTGTAACATATTGACTAAGGACCGAGAGGGCTTTTGAAGGGGTTCTATTCACCTTTTGAACTGTTGTTGAATCCATGGAAAGCTTAGGAGACGACTTGGCGAACTAATAACGCAGTTAGTTACCTAAGGAAATCCTAGTAGCAACCTAAAGTCCCAAACTATGTTTCCCACGTAGGATTGCCTTTATGGCCTAGCTAGTGGAACCACATATAGATAGCATAATTGAGTTGAGTTGAGATGAGTAATATGATGGAGTATACTCTAGAAAGGTAGCCTCCCCCTTCTTGATGTAGGGATCATCGGATTCTATGTAATAGATTGCATGGTCTTAGATGTTGGTTAAAGGTCCTATCCCACACACGTTAAATGTCAAGTTTCGAGTTTATGATAAAGTTTTATGATATGCATTGACCATGAGTTTCATATGTTTTCAAATGCTTTTAAGCTTTAATCATGTTCATTATGATTGGTCATGCATCATATGGCATATTATTTATGTTCCTTTACTTGTTCATGCATACCTCTCATACTTAGTACATTCAAATGTACTAAGGCATATTTTGCCTATGTTGTCTCATAATGTAGGGACGGACGACACTCACGACCATCCTCTTAGTGGCTAGAGTCGCTTTAGATTTTCAAGGAGTTGGTGAGTTCTCATTCTATTGAGGACATGACTTTTATTCTATTATTTACTTGACTTTCTTCTATTGCTAGGGTGATCTAGGAGCTTGTCCTAAGCCCCTATCAAATACTAGACTAGAGGCATGTTAGACGATGTTATGATATAGTCCCGATTGGATATCTATTGAGCTTGCTATCCCTTAGTCCCATCCCATTTGAGTTGATTACTTCTGCCTATTTCTTATATATTTCTTTAGCTTATGAATGCGATATATTCTAAGATGTCTTAGTTGGAATGCCTCGCATCCCAACTGCCATGTCATGGCTTGGCCATATTTCGGGTCATGACTTTAAGTTTTTGGTTTTAAATGAAACCAATAATAGAGTGTATGGGATAAATTAAGGGATAGTTTATCTCATGCCTTAAAGGTTGTATCATCATCTAGTATGGGTAAGGGATAAAGATTTTGAAACCCCTAATATTGAGTATCTTCCCATGGTAAATGAGTTTCCAAAAGTTTTTTCCGATGATATTCCTGGTATCCCTCTTGAAAGGGAAATTGACTTTGGAATTGATATTCTGTCAGATAACCATCCTATCTCTATTCCTCCTTATAGAATAGCCCAGTAGAATTGAAGGAGTTGAAAGAAGAGTTAAAGGCCCTTTTGATAAGGGTTTCATTAGACTAAGTATCTCTCCATGGGGTGCTCCATCTCTCTTTGTTCGATTGAAATATGGTTCTCTTCATATGTGCATTGATTATAGATAGTTGAACAAGGTAACAATCAAGAATAAATATCTCATCTCAAGGATTGATAAAATATTTGATCAACTTCAAGGTGTTGGTTACTTTTCAAAGATTGTTCTTTGATTGGGTTATCACCAGTTTATAGTGAGAGAATGTGAAATTTTGAAGAAGGCATGTAGAACACGGTATCATCACTATGAATTTTTGGTTGTCTTTTAGACTAAGAAATGCTCTTGGAGATTTTATAATTTAATGAACAAGGTGTTCAAGCAATACTTGGAGATGTTCATCATGTGTTTATCGATAACATTTTTATGTATTCTCAAAATGAGGATGAGCATGTCAAGGATTTGAGGATTGTCTTGTTCTAATAGATCATAAATTTTTGCTAAATTTAGAAAGTGTGAGTTTTGGTTGAGGTGGGTTGCGTTCCTTGGCTATATTATTTTTGGTTATTGTATTAGAGTTGATCATAAGAAGACTGAGGCGGTTAAGAATTGTCCTAGACCTCTTTCTCCCTATGATATTCGGGGGGTTTTGGATTTAGCCGATACTATAGATGGTTAGTGGAAGGATTTTCCTCTATTTCTTTGCCACTACATTGGCTCAAAATAAAGTGAAATACATAGTCTGAATTATGTTAGAAGAGTTTCCAAGAGTTGAAAGATCGACTTACTTCCGCCCTATTTTTGACTTTACCAGGTGGATCTGATGGTGTTGTTATATATCATGATGACTTGAGGATTGGTCTTAGTTGTTTGTTTATTCAAAATGGTAAAGTGATAGCCTATGCTTCTAGATAACTTAAGATTTATGAAAAGAATTACCTGGCTCATGATTTAGAGTTAGCGGTCATGGTGTTTGCTTTAAAGATATGGAGACACTATCTCTATATATTCATGTGGATGTGTTCACCAATCATAAGACATTGTAATGTGTGTTTACGAAAAAATATTTGAATCTTCTCTAAAAAAAAGTGGCTTGAGTTTTTGAAGGATTATGACATGAGTGTTCTTTACCATCTAGGTTAGGCAAATGTTGTTGTTGGTGCTCTTAGTAGATTGTTCATGGATAGTGTTGGCCATATTGAGGATGAAATGTTCATGATGTTCGTAGACTATCTCATTTAGGTGTTTGATTAGTTTATTCTGTAGAGGGTGGTGTTATTATGCTAAATGGCTCAGAATCATATCTTATGTCAGATATGAAGGTAAAAAATGATAGTGAATCGATTGTGGTTGAAGTGAAGATATCGGTTTTCGAAAAAACCATTGAGCCTTTATCCCAAGGGGGAGATAGTGTACTTCGTTATCCATGTCATTTATATGTTTCGTATGTTGATGGTTTGAAGTAACATACATTATCGGAAGCTTATAGTTTTCGATATTTTATTCACCTTGGATCTATCAAGATGTATCGTGATTTGAGGAAAGTTTATTGGTGGAATAACATGAAGAAGGATATTGTGGAGTTTGCGGATAAGTATCCAAATTGCCAACAAGTGAAAGTTGAGCATCAAAAACCAAGAAATTAGGCTTGAGATATTTAGATTCCCACTTGGAAGTGGAAAGATTAGAATATGGACTTCATTAAGATTTACCTCGTATGCGTCGTCAACATGATTAAATTTGGATTATTGTAGACCAAATGACTAAGTCGATGCATTTTACTTCTTAGTCAGTTGGTTAAGTTTCATGGTGCTAAATTTTCTATCATCTCAGACAAAGGTACTCAGTTTACTTCTTAGTTTTGGAGATCATTTCAAAAGGGTCTTGGTACTCAAGTTAAGTTTTGTATAGTTTTCCACCCTCAAGCTGATGGTCAGCCCGTGCGAACTATTCAAGCTTTGGAATATATATTAATATTTTGTGTGATTGACTTCAAGGGTAATTGAGATGATAATTTGCCTTTGATTGAGTTTTCCTATAATAATATCTATCATTCGAGTATTCAAATGGCTCTGTTCAAGGCTCTCAATGGTAGGAGGTGTAGATCTCCTATTGGGTGGGTACAGGTTGGCGAGGTCGCTTTGATAGGGTCCGAGTGTAATATTCCAGGTATTTGAAGGTTGGAATATGATTTCATAAGCACCAAAAAATAGCCTCGGTGGATTTTTAGGTCACGTATCCCGGAAGATAAATTTTTTAAAAAGTTGCATTTTCATAAGGGTGTGCAATATGTCTGCGTTGTGGACCTGCTCCCCAATAGTGTAAATTTTCCCCAAGTTAAAATCTGGTCAATTTCTCATTTGCTCAAAATTGGCCTATCATGGAACAAGTCCGTGTTGTGGACTTTAAGTAGGTTTTTCATCCGAATTCAGTTTTTAAGTGGGGACATTTTAGACATTTTCCTAACTATTAGCTAATGAACTTAGACATTTTTAGGACCTAATTCAACTCTATAAACTAACCTAAACCCCTAATTTCATTCACTCAATCACAATTCATCTATTAAAATAATTTCATCATTCTACCACAACTCATCTATTCTAATAATTCTCTCTCTACAAAAGCTCTCAAAACTACATTGAAGACCTTCAGAGAATTCTCTCAAGCTCTCCAACAAAACTCCTTAATTCTTCAAGTTTCTTTGATTTTCTCATTCAAGGTATGTGGGTAATTCATCCAATGTTACCTTTCACCAACGGAGCCCAACTAAATTTTCATTTGTTTGATAAATTAAAGTATGTATTTTATGATCTCCATTTCAATTGCATGAATTATGATTAAAATTATGGTTATAAATATATTTTAATATAAATTAATGGTTATTGTTGTCACGACCCACTCCGTAGGCCGTGACTAGTGCCTGAGCTGGACACCCATACGTACCCTTAGCTCCACTTAGCATATAAGCAGAAAAACAAATGTAGAAATCAAAAGAGGTCGCTAAGGCGGAACACAAAAGCCCAAAACATATACAGAACCCACAAATACATATCTACCGACCTCTACAGAATGCTAGCATAATTATATGATGGGATATCGCCCCGTCGTACCCCTGACCAACATGTATAAATATGCAACAGAAAAGTCAGTATCAAAATAGGGCTCCGGATAAAGGAGCACCATCAAACAGCAGAGTGGATATCCTAAGCAAGCAGATCAGCAAAATGAGCATATGTACCTACAGGCATATAACGCAGCCCCCAAAGAAAGGGGGTCAGTACGGAAAATACACCGAATATGTAAAGCATGGGCTATAATAAATAAAGTCATCACTAG
Organism: Solanum dulcamara; assembly: GCF_947179165.1. Taxonomy (NCBI): domain Eukaryota; kingdom Viridiplantae; phylum Streptophyta; class Magnoliopsida; order Solanales; family Solanaceae; genus Solanum; species Solanum dulcamara. The sequence continues at coordinate 52,271,183 of NC_077240.1, forward strand.
AACAGAATATGCAAAAGAATTGAGCAAAATATCCAGAAATATCAAAATACTTATCACAACCCCTGATAATTCATGCAGAAAAACATATGTCATATTCAGCCCCATTATGGGATGTGGTGAACAAAATGTGGTCGTCATTTCGTTACCGTCGCCACAACATAGCATAACTCCAGAGTAGGGAATATCTCCGTAATAGATCATATCATATCAGATGGCCATATCATATCTTATCATCAGACATCAACATATGTGTACATGGTACAACATAACTCCATAACCCATGTACAGGGCGTACCTGCCCCCTCACATCGGGGCAGGGTGAACAAGGCATAGAAGTACGCACGATCATGTATATCCTGGCCTAGGCTCAGTGAAGGAAGCATTGAGGCATCCACGAGTATAGTAGTGAGAAACTAAATGCAATTTAAATCATATTTGAGACTCGATGGAATGATCAAAATGAGCTATCATTCAAAAATCAAGAGAAGCGTCATATCAAAAACCATTTGAATGTTACTACGGATTGAATCAAAATAGAACCTCTGGAAATCCAAAACATTGGCCATCCAAGTGGCTCTAAGAATAGGAACTTAATTAGAAGCATATAAAAATCATATATTTGGTTCATAAAGACCATGCCAAAGAAAGGAATATAGGTTCACATTTTTTTACTACTCTCCATCATATAGAAGGCTTGAGAGCCATAGCTCCATTATCATGGAAGTTCTAACATTAGGAAGTGGATAAGAGTCATAAATCATGCTCAGAGCTTTATGGGTGGGATAACCCCCAAAACTTACATCATGTAATACTTATCTCAAAATATGCCAAGAGAAGGAAGGGGTAGCTTGACATACCTATGCCAAAAATATGCCAAGAGAAAGAAGGTAGCTTCACATACCTCTTATGGATTACTCTTAACCACATTTGCCTCATCGTCTTTTGAACCTATTTAACATGAGAGTAATACTAAGATTAATAACCTTTCACTTTCCAATTTCCAACTCTACAACCACAAATCCATAGGAATCATATTCTTATCTATTTCCCTTAACTAGGTCTGAAGTTACCGAACATTGGGCAGCATCTCCCCTATAACTTCAACATCCTCGATATTAAAAATAGGCCAAAATATAAAAAACCATACCAAAAACAACAACCAGCAGCATATTTACAAGTAAATCACTTCAACTTTACATAATACAAACTCCAAACAACTTGTTTAACTACAACACCAAAATAGAGTTTTTAATCTTTGTTTCATAAAACCCTTAATCATACAAAACGGAGGGTCATATGGATGAAAACAGAAGAACCCACACCCTTATTAGAACACTTTCCAACCCTGAAACACGCAATCAAACCAGCTTCAACTGCAGCACCCAATCACAACACACTACTTGACTTCGATTTAACTCTAACGACTTCAATTTAGATTGTTTCTAACATAAAGCGTCCTTGTACAATTTTTCCACTTCCAACCTCATTTAATACATTTAATATACTGAATAACAACATCATAAACTCCAATTTAGAAGGGAAAACCTTACCTTGCCCGAAACTCGCCAAAACTCACCTCGGAAGTTCCTTTAGCACGACTAAAAGTTTGTGGCTGCTTGCTATACTTTTGGGGCTGCTTGAAACCATAAATTTACGTTAATAACACCTTCATACCCTTATGGTATACCCTATATAATTAATTCACAAAATTAAATCGAAGGGCTTACCTTTTTCTCCTCCCAAAACTGTGGCTCCCTCTCTCTAGTCTAGATTTTCTTTTCTCTTTTTTTTCTAGAATTTTCTTAGAGATAAGAATGACTTGTTTGGATAAACATGATCATAAAACTTATATATATAGGACACCTTAGGGGGTGACATATGTCAACCCCTAAGTGGTGACACGTGTCAAGCCCTCATTGGGCCACCGCATCTCCTCCTCCAATCTAGGGCTGCCAAATGGTAGGTGGGGTCCACCCCCTTGCTCCAGCTGCTTCCACATTGCACTTCCAGTTACTGCCACATATCACTCTCTTATGCTGCAACATGTCACTCTTTTTTCCTCCTCGTAGGTTCGTAATCTCGTCTTACTTTATAAACCTATGTAAGCTTGGTATGTACTCAAGTAGCTTAAGTATGTAACACATCCAAAGTAATAACTTACAAAAGTAAGTCGAGTCCTACGACTAACTACTTGGCCTTCAATTCCTTCCGGATTATTAAAACCATATTTCTAATCTTCTCTACTATGGGATGTCACATTCTCCCTTCCTTAGAGTTGTTTGTAGCGTTATAAATTATCCGGCTCACATGGTGACTTCTAAGAATCTTAAGAACCTTTCAAGGTATAAAATTATGGGGTATAACATTCTTTCTCCCTTTAGAACATTCGTCCTTGAATGTTAACTCGTCTTATAGGGGTTTACGAGGATTTTCGGGAGTTCTCTATAACCATTGTCTTCAAATACTTTTAGAAGTTTAGACTACCTTTGGATATAGGGAACAAGTATGGATATTTGTTCTTACTTCCAATCATAGAAGGCTTGCTATCCCTTTTTCCTTGTTATTTATCTATTGCAGCATCATTTGCGACCAACGTTATAGCCAACATCTTGGCTTTTGACCCCGCATGGTATCGTTATCCTTCACACGATCTCTTGAGTTATTCGATACCCTTACCTTCTCTTACCCTTTCTTTTTATACGCAACCATCCTCTAACGTTATGTTGTGTAGGGTTTTGCCAAAAACTTCTTGACACCACCTTAAATACCATTCTGACTTCTATCCCATTATTGTTAGCTTTCCGCCCTTCTAACTTGCTTCAGCATGGGATCTTCTTGAAGTTTAAACATCCGTGTCCACTATATTGTAGTATTCATTGTTTCCATCTTGTCTTTGCATTCTTCTCACCCGTTTCCCCCCTTAAGAGAGGGGAGGGAACTTATACCTTTGTCCAATCTCAAAACTCATCCAATCTCTTTTCCCAATCCGCTTGGTACCGTATCATCTCCATCTATTTCTTCATCCTTTATAACTTGATTTTGTACGTACAAAACCTTGACTAAGTCATGAAGCGAGGAGAACCTTTCCATACATAATGCGACATCTCATCTATTAATCTGTACTTGTGTAATGTGACCCATGGAACAACTCATCCAAGGACACACTCCACTTATCTTTATCAAAAGTTAATTAGCACTTTTCATCGTTCCAATTTCAATTAGGTAATACTTGTATTACGATGATAATTGTCCAAGGTTCTCTTGCAGGAGTAGCTTTATCCCAACCTATATCCTTTGTTACTTGGGATAAATGTATATTCCACCATTTATTCCTTAAGTTTACCATCTTTATCTCTTAAGGATTCCACTATTGTCGGGGCAATGTTGTGTGCACGCATTATCCCTTTATACCTTATACCTCTTGCCCTTACTATGTACCCAACACCAGCTTTTAATTTTCTCAACAATATACCAAGTTCGCCTCAATCAGGTCCTTACCTTATAACCATCTAGTCGTATTGCACTTTTAAGTTCATATTGTACATTCCTCTTTCGTTCCGTATCTGCATTCATTTAATCATATCTATCTTGGGTGTTTCCGTATATTTCTCTTATCATTTATCCCGTCTATATCTATCTTTTATTCCGTACAAAAGGGATCTTATACAACCTGTGTATTATTCGGAATGCATTACTTCCACATAATCCTTTTTCTCATTTCCAAAATGTATTCTGTCCATCCATCTTTATTCGTATCATACCAATCATTCCCTAACACCCATTCTATCTCGTTGCTCATCCTTCTACAGCTTGGTCTTTCGTAGTTCCGTCAATTTTAGCATTCGTATCTTTAGCTACATATATCATGACCTATTGTTACACTGTTATCTCGCTTTGTTCTTACTTACTCCTTTCAGTTACTCTCTCTTTCCTTGTTCTCGCTATCCTTTTCGTTATCGCATAATCTTTATTCGCAACTTTCCCTATGGAACTGGATAAGTCTTTCTTATTCGTTCCATATCCCGCTTTTCTGTTTCACACTTACCCTTATATTCATATTACATGGACCACGTCCTATCACTAGCCACTTTCTCACTAGGCTTTACTTATTTTCACAACAATCCTCATTATATTCACATCATATCATGTTCGTATTCCACTTCATAGTATAACACTTCTTAACCTTTTTCACAATTCTTACTATGGGTTACTTACCCTTCTTAGTTAGTCTTATCCTTATTATCTCCCAAGTTGTCTTATTAATACTTCATATCCGTCATAATTTTGTTTCCCTTGCACTCTTGTCTTAATCATACTGTTACTCCTTTTAATTATAGTTCGTCATAATTTATCCCTGTATATCAATTCCATCGGTGCCTTAATATATCGTTCTATCCAAAACTACTATTCTTCTCTAAATCATCTCCCTAGGGTCACAAGTCTTTTCCAACTTTGGTTTACCATATCAATATCGACATCCTAGTTTCTATTGCCATCAATTCAACAATTAACTTATTTCTTGAGGTCATCCATACTTGTGGTTTAGCCAAATCTCATCATTAATGTGGGCACGACCCTTCAAGACATACTACAACCCTGGATCTTATTCTCTTTTTATTTCTAGGAAAATTTGGACAGAGTTTCCTCTGTATTTCTTACTATCTCAAACCTGCACGCAGAAAATACCAACAGTGCCTCACAGGGCCAACATGTATAAACTTACATATATATGTATCATATCACATCATATCGCAACCACACAGGGCGCCCACAATCAACAATATGAAAATGGACTTACCTCGTACGTCTACTGGAACTTTCCCTGTTACACTTTCTTGTCTACTTTTCCTTTCAATTTACAACTTTACATTTTAGTTCTACTTCAATACGTTACCCAACAGATATCTTTTGTGCCTTTGCTTACCTGTGTGCCTTGTGACTTCCAATATCGTCAGTCATTTCCTTCCGTTGCTATCATCCTTTTGTTAACATCAAAGGTTAATATAAGGAGTTTTCCTATGACTCAGATCTATCCCACAATCTTAGATATGAAAGAAAGATAACATCTTAAATGTCTTGTAGCCTCCTATTTATAGATGTGGCTCACAACACATCGATAAACAAGACTCTACTAGACACGGTCTATAGACACTCCAAAGAAGGATTGCTCTGATACCATTTTTGTCATAACCCACTCCATAAGCCGTGACTAGTACCCGAGCTGGACACCCATACATACCCTTAGCCCCACTTAGCATGTTAGCAGAAGAAATAAATATAGAAATCAAAAGAGGTCGCTAAGAAGCACATGAAAGTAGATGTAGGACATGAAGGTCTTTAAGGCCGTCACAGAACACAAAAGCCCAAAACATATACAGAACCCACAATACATATCTATAGACCTCTACAGAATGCTAGCATAATCATATGATGGGACAGGGCCCCAACATACCCATGACCATCATGTACAAATATGCAACAGAAAAGTCAGTACCAAAATAGGGCTCTGGATAAAGGAGCAGCGTCAAACAGCAGAGTAAAAGTACTAAACAAACGGGTCAGCAAAATGAGCATCTGTATATGTGGGCATATAACGCAGCCCCTCAAAAAAGGGGGTCAATACGGAAAATGTACCAAATATTTAAAGCATGGGCTGTAATAAATAAAGTCATCACCAGAACAGAATATGCAAAATAAATTAGCGAAATATCAAAATGCTTATCACAACCCCTGATAATGCATGCGGAAAAACATATGTCATATCCGGCCCCATTACGGGATGCGGTGAACAAAATATGGTCACCATCCCATTACCGTCGCCACAGCACAACATAACTCCAGAGTAGGGAATATCTCCGTAATAGATCATATTATATCAGATGGCCATACCATATCATATCATATCATATCATCAGACATCAACATATGTGTACATGGTACAACATAACTCTACAACCCATGTACATGGCGTACCTACCTCCTCACATTGGGGAAGGGTGAACAAGGCAAAGAAGTACGCAGGATCATGTATATCCTAGCTTGGGCTTAGTGAAGGAAGCATTGAGGCATCCACGAGTAGAGTAGTGAGAAATTAAATGTAATTTAAATCATATTTGGGACTCGATGGAATGATCAAAATGAGCTATCATTCAAAAATCAAGACAAGCGCCATATCAAGTACCTTTTGAATGTTATTATGGATTGCATCAAAATAGAACCTCTGGAAATCTAAAACATTGGCCATCCAAGTAGCTCTAAGAATAAAAACTTACTTGGAAGCATATAAAAATCATATATTTGTTTCATAAAGACCATTCTAAAGAAAGGAAGATAGATTTACATTTTTTTACTACTCTCCATCATATAGGAGGCTTGAAAGCCATAGCTCCATTATCATGGAAGTTCTAACATTAGGAAGTAGATAAGAGTCATAAATCATGCTCGGAGATTTATGGATGGGATAACCCCCAAACCTTACATCATGTAATACTTATCTCAAAACATTCCAAGAGAATGAAGGGGTAGCTTCACATACCTATGCCAGAAACATGCCAAGAGAAATAAGGTAGCTTCATATACCTCTTATGGATTACTCTTAACCACGTTTGCCTCATCGTCTTTTGAACCTATTTAACATGAGAGTAATACTAAGATTAATAACCTTTTACTTTCCAATTTCCAACTCTAAAACCACGTATCAATAGGAATCATTTCCTTATCCATTTCCCTTAACTAACTTATTACTAGCTTCAAAGTTACCGAAAATTAGGCAGCATCTCCCCTATAACTTCAACATCCCCGATATTTCAAATTGGCCAAAATATCAACAACCATACCAACAACAACAACCAGAAGCATATTTACAAGTAAATCACTTCAACTTTACACAATACAAACTCCAAACAACTCGCTTAACTATGTTACCAAAATAGAGTTTTTAATCTTTGTTTCGTAAAACCCTTAACCTATATGAAATGGAGGGTCGTGTGGCTGCAAAATCAGCACCCACACCCTTATTAGAACACTTTCCATCTCTGGAACATGCAATCAAAACAGCTGCAACCGTAACACCACAATCACAACACACTACTCGACTTCGATTTAACTCTAAAACTTCAATTTAGTTTGTTTCTAACGTCAAGCATCCTTATATAATTTTTCCAATTCCAGACTCATTTAAGACATGTAATATACTGCATAAAAACATCATAAACTCCAATTTGAAAGGGAAAACTTTACCTTCCCGAAACTCACCAAACTCGCCAAAACTCGCCTTAGAAGTTCCTTTAGCGCGACTCAAACTTTGTTTGATATCCTTTTGGGGATGCTTGAAACCATAAATTTATGTTACTAACACCTTCATACCCCAGTGGTATACCCTATATAATTAATTCACAAAATGAAATCAGAGGGCTTACCTTTTTCTCCTCGTAAAACCGTAGCTCCCTCTCTCTAGTCTAGAGTTTCTCTTCTCTTTTTTTTCTAGAATTTTCATAGAGATAAGAATGACTTATTTGGATAAATATGATCATAAAACTTATATATAGGACACCTTAGGGGGAGGTGACACGTGTCAATCCCTAAGTGGTGACATATGTCAAGCCCTAAGTGGCAACACATGTCAAGCCCTCATTGGGCCACCACATCCCCTTCTCAAATCTGGGGATATCACATGGTAGGTGGGGTCCTCCCCCTTGCTCCAGCTGCTGCCATATGGCACTTCCATCTTCTGCCACATGGCATTTTCTTATGCTACCACGTGTCACTTTTTTTTTCTCCTCATAGGTTTGTAATCTCGTCTTATTTTACGAACCTATGTAATCCTTGCTACGTAAGCTTGGTATATACTCAAGTATCTTGAGTATGTAACACATCCAAAGTAATAATTTACACAAGTAAGTCGAGTCCTACGACTTACTACTTGGCCTCCAACTCCTTCCGGATTCTTATAACCATATTTCCAATCTTCTCTATTATGGGGTTTCACATTCTCTCTTCCTTAGAGTTGTTTGGTAGCGTTATAGATTATTCGGCTCACATAGTGACTTCTAAGAACCTTAAGAACCTTTCAAGGTATAAAATTACGGGGTATAACAATTGCATTGAATTGAAGAGTTTTTCTATGAATTTTTCTACATTGATCTTTAGGAATCATGATATGTATTATGAGTATTTTCAGTTATACTTCCTATTGATATTAGTTTCATGAATTATGTATGGGTTGATATAGAGTATATGATCATGCATATTTTCAAGTTAATTCACAATTTCCAAGTCAATTGATCATGTATTAATGTTTCTACCATAATTTTAAGTATAAGTTATGATCATAAATTTTAAGTACGCAAGCAAGTTTTATGAATGAGGGTGACTGAAGGCCCTAATGATGTTTCTATGAAAAGGAAATGTAATGATGGAGGGACTACACCCACATTACATGAATAACATAATAATTAGCTATTCCTATGAACATGTTTATGAAATATGATTAGGAAAAGCATATGATTTCTAACAAGTATATGATGATTTATGACAAGTATGATTTATGATACGATATATATTCTATGGGATGGTGACTTAGCACCCAGAGGACTTTGAGGTGGGGGCTCGACCAAAGACTTAGTAGCAATGTATAGTCCCTTAAAATATGTTACCACTGTAGGTTGTCTTTATGAACTAGTAGATCCACATATAGCACTTAATGATGATAATGATACTATCACGACCTAAGCCTAGGACCTAGACATGAAACAGAGAATGAAGCACCCGGAGGTACCTCACCTAAGACTCTTAGCATTCATTGGGAATTTCATCAGTAATGATAATCAAAACAAATGGAAGCATAAAGGATAACGAGACTAAGGGATTTCATGTACAAGGAGAGCCAAAGTCAACTTAACATCTTACATTTTTCCGACCATACCTTCTACTTTAAAGAATTGGCAGGAGCTAAGACATATCCCTAGCTAACCCTCAAGATTTAAGTCAAAATAATAAAATGTAACTCAAGAGTTTATACATAACATAAACTAGAAAGATAGAAGTGTTATTCCTGGATCATGGGAAATCACCAATAGTAGTAGCCTTCAATGGTCAAACTTAGCTATGGGGATGAGAATATGGAGCAACGCTGGTTCCTACATTATGATATCATGTAGGATAAAGTATGTGTCAGTACTTTGAATGTACTAAGTATGTGAGCATGCTATATACCTTTAAATTGCAATAACAAAGTTGTAAACTAAGAAAGGTTACCTTGGTGACAATTTTTCTCCTAAGGAAAGTCAAGAAATTTATAAGAAATATGCATAAGTGAATGAATGCATGAGAAAACATTATATAAAACCTTAAAATGTTCATTTTTTGGGAAGATGACTATAACAGACATTTAAGACTATATGGTCTATTACATGAAATCTAACATAGCCCCCTATATTGGCACGGGAAGACTACTTGTTGGTAGAACTCCATCAACTCTAATCATTTCTTTAACTTTAACTTTAATGGATAATCATGGATCCACTAGCGTAAATAGTAAACAAGGCCTCCTATATTGGCACATAGTTAATGTAACATGAGACTTTACTTAAGGACCACTTAGGTCGAGTCCCCATTTATATGCTACATTCGGTGCTAGGTCAATCCCACAGAATATATTTAGATATCATAGCAACATAAGCATTGTATGAATTTAAACATCAAATCTTCATCGGTGGAATAGCTTATTAAAACATTTCATTTGATTCAAGTATGTGAGAATTGTCCTTTCACATTGAACCCTTTTTTTTGGCTAAAAATCCCCTTTCATCATAATTCAATCATTTCATAAGACTCCTATAAACATAGGCATTTGCTTCATAAACTTTAAATTGGAGTCATAACTTTCATTTCAACTTTAATTTAGCATAAGGAAACTAGGTGAGATCATTTCATAAAACCTTCAAATGCATTTAAAGAATTCTTGCATGCATGAGATTGATGGAAAATGCATCAAATTACACATCTTAAAACAACCTACTATATGCACTTCAAAACCATTTTCAAGCCTTCGTATAGGCACCTTAACTAATTATTCAATTCATGAAATGGAGAGTCAATATATATCAATATAGGAAAACAAACTTCAAATATATCATAATGTATATTTAGAGTCATCATGTAAAAGCCCATAAGTATTCATCACTTAGAATTTAAAATATCAAGTTAGGAAAATATTTGGGCTCCATGGTTGGAAGAACTCATGGATGAATTCCACATACCATAGGGAAATAAAATCCCTATGAAAGCTTTGAGGAGGAAAGGATACTTGAAGAGGCATTGAGATGAAACCCTAATTTAGCCTTGAAGTTCATAGAAGAGTTTGAGAAGAGAGGATTTGTGAGCCTTGAGTCTAAGTGTGAAGAATGAGGTCTTGGAAGGGTTTAGGGTATTTAGATGGAAGAATTTTGCCATTAAAATGACTCTATTTTTAATTAAAATACACAAAAAGACCAAAATGTCCTTTTTAAAATTTAGCCTAAACAAGCTTCTCGGGGACCCTTCACAGTCTGTGGTGTTAACCACGGCCCGTGGTGGAGTCTGTAAAGAAATTGGTGAAATTTTTTAGAATACCTACATGGTAGGTCTCTAAAGTTTTACCACGGAGCCACTTCATGGACCGTGAAGGGCACGACTGGCCGTGAAAGGTGGACGTGGTGCAGGTCCTGTAAGAGGCCTGCAGAGTGACCACTATGGGGATACATCATAGTACATGGAGGTTTCCACTCTCCGTGGTGGTCGTCCGTGACCCTTGACTTGGGAAGTCTCCTGAGGTCTTGGGGAGGGGTCATCACAGAGTGTTTCACGGTCTGTGGTTCTTACCATGGCCCATTGTCCTCCATTTTGGTCTGTCCCCTATAAGTTTGAGTCTCTGAATCTCTACCACAGTAGCTCACCATAGTCTGTGATGCTTACCACAACCTATGATGGCTTTTGTGGTCAGCTCTTGATGCTAGTGTTTTGCACTTTCTAAGAATTCATCTTTGTTCCTTGATTTAGGACCTTTTGACATTTCTGGGGTCTTACAATATCTCCCCCTTGGAAAAATTCTTCCTTAAATAAGAATTATGAGCATAGAAGAGGACATGGCACGAGGACACTTGAAATGCATCAAACATAAGATCTTTAAACTTTTAGCATAACATGACTTAAAAATTCAACTTCGTAAATATTCATGCATATGAAGACATAGGAAAATTGAAACATAAGACTCTTAAATACTTTAGCAAGAATGACTTACTACCTTAGGCTTGAGTAGAATGACTTATGTCACGACCCAACCCCGTAGGCCGCAACTGGGGTCCGACCTGGACCCTCTTATGCGTATTTATCAACTACACTTAAGTTGAACCGTGTGTGATGTGATACTATATACAAAAGCCCCAATAGTTTAAAACTTTTTTTATGTACATGTAGCCTCTTTCATTTGTATCATATCATGAAAGGGCACGTGAGCCGACAAGGCTGCTATAACAAAGACATTCACAACATATCGGATAGGCAACATCGAAACTAATTCACAAACAACCCACATAAACATATGTCTACAGACCTCTAAGAATAGTAACAACAATATATGGCGGAACAAGGCCCCCGCCGTACCCCTGAATGTACAAATATATACATTAAGTGACTAGCATCAAAATTTAGGCTCCAGAACAGTGAAGCACTTCCGACACAGCTGAGAGGAACTCCTATGCTGATGAATCTCCAGAATAAACATCTGTACCTGCGGGCATGAAACGCAGCCCCCCGAGAAAAGGGGGGTTAGTACGATATATGTACTGAGTATGTAAAGCATAACACATCATAACTGAGATCATAACTGAAATAGGGATGCAGGGGACAAGTATAATAACTAAATAAATTACTGTACCTGCACCTTAGGACACATAAATCATACACATCATCATATGTTGTGCCCGGCCCTCTAGTGAACTCGGTGTTATAATCACTTCTTCATAATCACATATCATCATATCATAATGCATTTCATTTCATCATATCATCGTATACGGTATCATACCATCGTATACGGTATCATCTTATCATGTATATCATCGTATCACACCCGGTTCACTGCGGGGCTCAGGGTCACAATGTATTGCTTTAATCTCATATGCATGCCTACATAAAGTATCCGGCCCTTTAGTGAGGGACTCGGTGAATGGAGTGGTGTACGTCTATAGCGTACCATCATAATATACATATATACCCGGCCCTCTAAGGAGGGACTCGGTGTTCCTTCCTTATTTCACCACACATACTATCATATTACAGCCGGCCCGGGACTCGATGAATAATCGTATCATCATAACATATAACATATATCACACCTCACGTACGGCATCGTCTCCTCGTGTGTGGAACTATACACATCCAGCCCGGGACGCGGTGAAAGAAGTAGTAACACTGTGCACGATAACATATCCCGGCCCATCGTGGGACTCGAGGAAGGATGGGTTACAGTATGTACGAGTAGAGTAGTGAGAAACTATATGCAACTAAGTCATTATCTAAGACTCGATGAAATAGTCAAGTGAACCGTCACCTGAAGACTGGGGGAGTAATTATCCGAGGTATCCCTTTAGATGTCATTAGGGCTTACATCAGTTGGGGCTTCAGGGATCACAAACATGCATCAAAATAATGCCACATAATTCATGCAATCAGAAATATAGTCTATGCAATCAAAAACACAATTTATCTAGTCAAAGACTCAACTCATGCAATCAACGACATTTATCATTTCAGAGCCTCTAAAAAGAGGAGCTGGTACCTTTACTTTCTATTCATTATATAGCAGGCTCGAGAATAGTAGTTTGACTACTTTCAGACTCTTAATGTTCAGGGGTGACTACAAGTCACGAGTTACAATCAGAGCTCATAAATGGAATTACCTCTAAACCTATATCATATACCATTTAACATAAAATTAAGCCATTCCAAAGGAAAAAAAGAAATAGGCTTTACATGTACTAGTTTTCATTACATAAAAGACTTAAGGGCAACCACTCAGCTATTGCAGGAGTTCTAACATCAAGAAGTAAATAAGAGTTTCGACTTATATTCAGGGCTTTATGAATGGATTGAATCCCACATATCATATACATATCATTTATAACTTACATCTAAGACATGCCAAAAGAAAAGAAAGATAGTTCTACATACTAATTCCAAAAACATGCCAAAAGAAAGCTTCACATACCTTGTATGGACTTCTCTTAATCACGTCCACATCGTTGTCCTCAAAACCTATTTAACATGGAAGTAATGTAAGTATTAACAACCTTGGACGTTTCAGCAACTTAGACTACCCACGAGTATTCATAACATTCATCCCTTCGCTCGCCTTCTCGACTAGTTCCTTAACTAGTTAGGATGTTAACGAAAATCGGACAGCACCTCCCCTATAATGTGCCCTATCCGAAATCCCAACCATGTCCTTAGAACCTGCATCCAACCAACAATGCAACCAGCAGCCCATACATATACATATTATGACAAAATTACTCAATATGAACCCCCAATAATTCACTCGAAAGTAAGATACCAAAACTAGAGTTTTTAATATTTCTTTCGCGAATTCTTTAATTGCAAAGCCTGTGGCTGCAACCAGCAGCTCCAACACCTCATTTAGATAACTTTTATACCCTTCAACACGCCACAACACAACCAGAAGCAGCCCCTACACGTACAACACTTTATTTCGACAACAACTTAACTATAGCGATTCTAAATTCGTTAATTCCGAACGCTGAACTTTTCAAACCTTTTGCCCAACTTCCAGCAGCTCCTAAGGTGTGTAATACATCATAATTTAACATCATAAACTTCAAATTAGAGGGTAAGAACTTACCTTTCCCGAAATTGGCTAGAACTCGCCAAAATCGCGCCTCGGAAATATTTTCAGCATGCTGTAACGTCGTGGCAGCTTGCTGTCCGTTTTTTGCTGCATCAAATCCTAATTTTCTACTAATAATACTTCCATATCATCGTAGTATACGCTAATTAATTAATTTACGGAAGAAAGTTGAGAAACTCACCTTTAATCTTCAAGAACCAAAGCTGCCTCTCTTTTCTCTCTTCTCACGTTTGTTTTCTGTTTGTTTTGCTGCAGTTTGAAGACCAAAACTGAAGTATATCCCTAATATACATACATATATGTGGTCCCAAGGGGTGACACGTGTCAGCCCCTAAGGATGACACGTGTCAAGCCATGATTGGCCACCGTGTCATGCTGCCAATTAGGGGCTGCCACGTGGCAGCGGGGTCCACCTCCCCCAAGCAGCTGCATCACCTACTTGACCCTAAGTAGGTGCATCACCTGCTTGCTTGAGGTGCTGCCACGTGTCGCTCCTCCATTGGTTGCCACGCGTCGTCTTTTTCCTTTCCTCGCGGGTTCGTAATTTCGTCTCACTTTAAGAGCCTATGTAATCCGTACTATGTAAGCTTGATATATCCTTAAGCAACTTAAGTGTATAAGACTCTTAACTTAGTGTCTTACGTAGGCAAATAGAGTCCTACGACTCATTTCCTAGCCTCCAACTCTTTCCGGATTCTTATGACCCTATCTCCAACCTCCCTTCTCGCGAGGTATCACAATCTTCTTTCGTTAGAGTTGTTTGATAGTTTCATAGCTTATCCGGCTCACATGATAGTGTCTAAGGAACTTAAGAAGACGTTCCGAGCTCAAGAGTGCGGGGTGTAACATCCTTCCCCCCTTTAGAACATTCGTCCCCGAATGTTGAATAAAACTTTCCTTAAGACTTTATACGGATCATAAGGAGATTCCTTTCTACTGGAATGGCATACATTTTCGTCCAAGTAATTAATATACGAGTTCCAAGACTGGGCTATCCGTAGACATCGGGAATAGGTATGGACACTTGTGTTTCATGTCCTTTTCAACCTCCCAGTTTATGTCTTCACGATTCTTATTCCGCCATAGTACCTTGACGGAAGTTATGTCCTTAGTTCGCAACCCGTTTACTCTACTGATCCCGGATGGAGATAGGTTGCCCCTCGTAGGATAACTCCCTATTATGTGGACCTCCTCCATGAGAAATATTCTGGGAGCGTCGTTCCCATTCTTACGGAGCATTGATCTGTGAAAACTTAATGTATTGTTTCAAATCGGATGGTAGGTCCTACTCATAGGGAGCTTTATCTATTCTAAAAATGCTCTGCGAAGGATCAATGTATCCCCTTCTTGCTGACTTTAGGCTGCTAATCGATATCTTGTTCCGGAATAAGCTTTACTTCATCAATAATTTAGTGGGTCACATCTGGGCCTGTCCCTTAATCGAAGGGCAAAATGTCATACTAAGATTCATCTGGGTTCCTCAATCCCTTTCGAAATAATTTCCAGCAGTTAGCTGTAAATTAAACTTTTCTATCTAAGATAATAGATGTGGGGACTCCGTGAAATCTTATTGTTTCCCCACTATGTCATTTCGCAGAACCCTCAGCTGAATATGACTTTCTAACTGGAGGGGAACAGGTTGATTCTGTCAGCCCATCTACTATAGCCCGTATGAACTCCCAGTTCCTTAGAATGCGAGGTCAGCTCGTACTATAATACATATTAACTGCTTTTCACCTCTGAGTCGGGGTTTTCATTCCCTGATATAGGCTATCAGACTGCTGATGCTTCTTTTAACTTAAGCTATTGTACAACTCCTCTTAATCCAACTTGTAATACCTTAGGTATGCTATCTTTCTCTTTTACTCAGATCTTTTTTCCAGTTTTCTTACCATACATCATATTGTAATCCTTACATAAACGTGTGTACGGACATAGAGCAGTCCAAAAAATTCCTTAGAGTTGCTATACTAGTGGCTTACCTCCTTTAGTCGAGGTCAAGGCTCCACTTTGGCTCTTATCCTTAATACCGATTATATCTGAATAGTTCTGCCTCGAACCATCTTACACTTTTCCTGAATAGATTCTAAATATGGCAATCACATTGTTATTACTGACTTTCTTTTATAGAGTAATCATTTGACCTCGCTCTTAGTATGCCAATATTCATAAGCTGCACAACTATTTTTGTGCCATTTTCACGAGGTGCATTGTATTTCAGTCATAATCTTTTTCTGCTCTTGGCGTACTCTGTTCTATATGTGTCATTGTACTAACCCGCTTTTATAATCTCTTTTTGTCATACTTGTTTTGTTCTCTTTCTCACTTCCCAGGGGGTCACCCATCCCAGTGCTACTCTCATTCGAGCACGCTTAACTTCAGTGTTTTGATGGAATCCGGTGCATTAATACGGGTATGATCGCGTCCATCCCTTATGGGGTCTCGTTTGACGTTTAAGCGTCCCCATTTACATGCGATAGCATCAGTTGATTTTCTTTTACGCTTGTACTTCTTTTGTCCACTTCCCCCCTTTTAGGGTGTACCTATGTCATTCTCCGTATATCTTCAGCTATTTACACGCGAATAATTCTATTCCAATATATTTAACGGGTTGCACCATATCTACATCTTCTGTTAAATCATCCCCACGTTAGGTTGCCTTTCTAGGAAACCCTAGCACAATCGTAGGGTGCGGTAATATTTGGAATATCTCGAATCGAATCTCATCTAATGATTGATACTCGAGTAGTATCCGTAATGTAGTAGTTCACTCAAAGACATATTCCATTCATCCCAATCAGTAATTAGCGAGGGCTCATAATTGGTGCACATTCCCCACTCAAGTGTACTTATACTTTAATGACTCATGTTTCGAGCTTCATCATTATACTAACTTTATTCCAGTGGATACCACTAATCATTAGAGTGGAGTCACGTGTACACCATACTTCTTTACGCCTCCTGAGCTTGCACCTTGTCGTGTGCCTAAGGCTCATTTCTAATCCTGCTTAAAACCACATCAACTTCGTGGTAGTAGGGGACTTATCTTATTACTTTTTCATCGTACTATACCTCCAGTTCGTAACTGTCTATGTCTCTTTTTGTTCGATACCTATACTTAATTAATCGCATCTATCTTGAGTGCCTCTATTAGAACTTCTGTATTATTCCTTCAACTCATTTCCATTTTTAGTTGGGCGTAAGGAATTCCATATTACTCTTTATTTCCTTGCACTAGCCATCCTTTTCGTCATCATATAACCTTTATTCGAAACTTTCCTTATGGAACTTGATAAATCTTCCTTATTTGTTCCATAGCTTGCTTTTCCGTTCCACACCTATCTTTACATTCCATTTACATGGACCACATCACACCTTCTAGTTAATTCCTTACTAAGTTTTGCTTATTCTAATAATGGTTTTTGCTATGTTCACCTGGTACCTTGTTCGCATTCAGACCAATAGTATAATACCGCATGACTTTCTTCACGATTCTTACTATGGGTTACTTACCCTTCTTAGCTAGTCTTGTCCTTAATGTCTCACAAGCTATCTTATTAACACTTCATATCCGTCACAATTCTTTTCCCTTTGTACTCTTATCTTACTCTTGTCTTAACCATACGGTTACTTCCTTCAACTATCACTTGTCATAGTTTATCCCTATATCAATTCAGGAAATGCCTTACTATCTCGTTTTATCCCGATCTATCATTCCTCTCTGAGTCATTTTCTTTGGCTTATAGGTCCTTTCTAACTTATTCTACTATTCCAGTATCGTCCTCCTAGTTTCTATTGCCATTAACTCAGCAATTAACTTATTTCTCGAGGTCAGCCATACTTGTTTAGTCAAATCTCATCATTGTTGCGAGGACAACCTTTTAAGACATACTGTAGCCCTATATCTCATTCTCCTCTTATTTCTAAGAAAATTTGGGCAGAGTTTCCTCTGTATTTCTTACTATCTCAACACCTGCACGCAGAAAATACCAACAATGCCTCATAGGGCACACATATATACATTCATATTGTATAACATCTCAGCCACACATGGCACACATATATAGTCATATCACCTCACATCGCAGCTACACAGGGTGCCCACAATTAACAATATGGAAATGAACTTACCTGTTATGTCCACTCGAGCTACACCTGTTATACTTTCCTCTTTACCTTTCCTTTCACTTTTCAATTATATCTGTCAATCGCATTTCAATACCTTATCTGACATAGGTCCTTCATGCCTTTGCTTACCTGTGTGCTTCATAACATCTAATATCGTCAGTTACTTCGTTTTACCGGCGTTGTCTTCCTGCTAAAATCGTAGGTTAGTATGAGGAATTTCATTTCCTATAGCTCGGCACTATCGCACGATCTTAGATATGAAAGAAAGTAACATCTTAAATGTCCTGTAGCCTCCTGTCTATAGATGTGGTGCACAACACACCGATAAACAAGACTCTACTAGACACGGTCTATAGACATTCCAAGGACGAACTGCTCTGATACCACTTCTGTCACGACCCAACCCCGTAGGCCGCAACTGGGGTCCGACCTGGACCCTCTTATGCGTATTTATCAACTACACTTAAGTTGAACCGTGTGTGATGTGATACTATATACAAAAGCCCCAATAGTTTAAAACTTTTTTTATGTACATGTAGCCTCTTTCATTTGTATCATATCATGAAAGGGCACGTGAGCCGACAAGGCTGCTATAACAAAGACATTCACAACATATCGGATAGGCAACATCGAAACTAATTCACAAACAACCCACATAAACATATGTCTACAGACCTCTAAGAATAGTAACAACAATATATGGCGGAACAAGGCCCCCGCCGTACCCCTGAATGTACAAATATATACATTAAGTGACTAGCATCAAAATTTAGGCTCCAGAATAGTGAAGCACTTCCGACACAGCTGAGAGGAACTCCTATGCTGATGAATCTCCAGAATAAACATCTGTACCTGCGGGCATGAAACGCAGCCCCCCGAGAAAAGGGGGGTTAGTACGATATATGTACTGAGTATGTAAAGCATAACACATCGTAACTGAGATCATAACTGAAATAGGGATGCAGGGGACAAGTATAATAACTAAATAAATTACTGTACCTGCACCTTAGGACACATAAATCATACACATCATCATATGTTGTGCCCGGCCCTCTAGTGAACTCGGTGTTATAATCACTTCTTCATAATCACATATCATCATATCATAATGCATTTCATTTCATCATATCATCGTATACGGTATCATACCATCGTATACGGTATCATCTTATCATGTATATCATCGTATCACACCCGGTTCACTGCGGGACTCAGGGTCACAATGTATTGCTTTAATCTCATATGCATGCCTACATAAAGTATCCGGCCCTTTAGTGAGGGACTCGGTGAATGGAGTGGTGTACGTCTATAGCGTACCATCATAATATACATATATACCCGGCCCTCTAAGGAGGGACTCGGTGTTCCTTCCTTATTTCACCACATATACTATCATATTACAGCCGGCCCGGGACTCGGTGAATAATCGTATCGTCATAACATATAACATATATCACACCTCACGTACGGCATCGTCTCCTCGTGCGTGGAACTATACACATCCGGCCCGGGACGCGGTGAAAGAAGTAGTAACACTGTGCACGATAACATATCCCGGCCCATCGTGGGACTCGAGGAAGGATGGGTTACAGTATGTACGAGTAGAGTAGTGAGAAACTATATGCAACTAAGTCATTATCTAAGACTCGATGAAATAGTCAAGTGAACCGTCACCTGAAGACTGGGGGAGTAATTATCCGAGGTATCCCTTTAGATGTCATTAGGGCTTACATCAGTTGGGGCTTCAGGGATCACAAACATGCATCAAAATAATGCCACATAATTCATGCAATCAGAAATATAGTCTATGCAATCAAAAACACAATTTATCTAGTCAAAGACTCAACTCATGCAATCAACGACATTTATCATTTCAGAGCCTCTAAAAAGAGGAGCTGGTACCTTTACTTTCTATTCATTATATAGCAGGCTCGAGAATAGTAGTTTGACTACTTTCAGACTCTTAATGTTCAGGGGTGACTACAAGTCACGAGTTACAATCAGAGCTCATAAATGGAATTACCTCTAAACCTATATCATATACCATTTAACTTAAAATTAAGCCATTCCAAAGGAAAAAAAGAAATAGGCTTTACATGTACTAGTTTTCATTACATAAAAGACTTAAGGGCAACCACTCAGCTATTGCAGGAGTTCTAACATCAAGAAGTAAATAAGAGTTTCGACTTATATTCAGGGCTTTATGAATGGATTGAATCCCACATATCATATACATATCATTTATAACTTACATCTAAGACATGCCAAAAGAAAAGAAAGATAGTTCTACATACTAATTCCAAAAACATGCCAAAAGAAAGCTTCACATACCTTGTATGGACTTCTCTTAATCACGTCCACATCGTTGTCCTCAAAACCTATTTAACATGGAAGTAATGTAAGTATTAACAACCTTGGACGTTTCAGCAACTTAGACTACCCACGAGTATTCATAACATTCATCCCTTCGCTCGCCTTCTCGACTAGTTCCTTAACTAGTTAGGATGTTAACGAAAATCGGACAGCACCTCCCCTATAATGTGCCCTATCCGAAATCCCAACCATGTCCTTAGAACCTGCATCCAACCAACAATGCAACCAGCAGCCCATACATATACATATTATGACAAAATTACTCAATATGAACCCCCAATAATTCACTCGAAACTAAGATACCAAAACTAGAGTTTTTAATATTTCTTTCGCGAATTCTTTAATTGCAAAGTCTGTGGCTGCAACCAGCAGCTCCAACACCTCATTTAGATAACGTTTATACCCTTCAACACGCCACAACACAACCAGAAGCAGCCCCTACACGTACAACACTTTATTTCGACAACAACTTAACTATAGCGATTCTAAATTCGTTAATTCCGAACGCTGAACTTTTCAAACCTTTTGCCCAAATTCCAGCAGCTCCTAAGGTGTGTAATACATCATAATTTAACATCATAAACTTCAAATTAGAGGGTAAGAACTTACCTTTCCCGAAATTGGTTAGAACTCGCCAAAATCGCGCCTCGGAAATATTTTCAGCATGCTGTAACGTCGTGGCAGCTTGCTGTCCGTTTTTTGCTGCATCAAATCCTAATTTTCTACTAATAATACTTCCATATCATCGTAGTATACGCTAATTAATTAATTTACGGAAGAAAGTTGAGAAACTCACCTTTAATCTTCAAGAACCAAAGCTGCCTCTCTTTTCTCTCTTCTCACGTTTGTTTTCTGTTTGTTTTGCTGCAGTTTGAAGACCAAAACTGAAGTATATCCCTAATATACATACATATATGTGGTCCCAAGGGGTGACACGTGTCAGCCCCTAAGGATGACACGTGTCAAGCCATGATTGGCCACCGTGTCATGCTGCCAATTAGGGGCTGCCACGTGGCAGCGGGGTCCACCTCCCCCAAGCAGCTGCATCACCTACTTGACCCTAAGTAGGTGCATCACCTGCTTGCTTGAGGTGCTGCCACGTGTCGCTCCTCCATTGGTTGCCACGCGTCGTCTTTTTCCTTTCCTCGCGGGTTCGTAATTTCGTCTCACTTTAAGAGCCTATGTAATCCGTACTATGTAAGCTTGATATATCCTTAAGCAACTTAAGTGTATAAGACTCTTAACTTAGTGTCTTACGTAGGCAAATAGAGTCCTACGACTCATTTCTTAGCCTCCAACTCTTTCCGGATTCTTATGACCCTATCTCCAACCTCCCTTCTCGCGAGGTATCACAATCTTCTTTCGTTAGAGTTGTTTGATAGTGTCATAGCTTATCCGGCTCACATGATAGTGTCTAAGGAACTTAAGAAGACGTTCCGAGCTCAAGAGTGCGGGGTGTAACAACTTAGTACCTTAAGCTTGAGTAGAATGAAAGAGATGAGGGTAACGGTTCATGATATCTTCTTTAGCCTTTCATGTAGCACGTTCAACTTGTTGATTCCTCCAAAGGACTTTAACGGATGCAACTTCTTTGTTCGTCAATCTCTTGGCTTGCCGGTCTAAAATTTCAATCGATACCTCTTCATAGATCAAATTCTCTTCAACATTCACTATCTCCAAAGGTACAATGGAGCTAGCATCTCCCACATATTTCCTCAACATAGACAAATAGAACATCGGATGAACCATGGACATTTCCGAAATAAATTCCAACTCATAAGTAACCTTGCCAACACGCTTTAAGATTCTATAAGGCCCTGCATATCTCGAGCTCAATTTCTCTTTCTTACCAAAGAGAACTATACCTTTCATGGGTGAAACCTTCAAATACACCCAATAATCAACATTAAACTCAAGATCCCTTCTCCTAGTATTAGAATAGGACTTTTGAATACTTTTAGCTATCTTCAACCTTTCTCTAATGACCTTCACCTTCTCTAAAGCATCAAGCACCAAATTGGGGGCCAACAAAGTCATCTCACCTACTTCAAACCAACCAACCAGAGATCGACACTGTCATGACCCAACCCCGTAGGCCGCGACTGGGGTCCTACGTGGACCCCTCGTACACATATCTATTAGCTATGGTCACATTGAATCGTAAATAAGACAATATCATATAACAGAGTCCTACCGGGCGATAATATTTTCATAAACCTATAGCCCTTTTCATTTGTATCATAACATGATAGGGCAAGCAAGCCGACAAGGTTGCCATAACATAATCACATATATCATATATTAGGTAGACCCAGCTGAATCAAACTGACATACATAACCCACATATACATGTCTGCAGACCTCTAAAATTAATAATGACAATATATGGCGGGACAGGACCCCTGACGTACCCCTGAATAAATAAAACGATGATATACATCAGTGGCTAGTGCCAAAACTAGGCTCTGATATAATGGAGCCCCTTCCAGCTGAGCTAAGTGGAATCCTAAGCTGACGGACTCTCAAAACTCGTACCTATACCTGCGGGCATGAAATGCAGCCCCCCGAATAAAGGGGGTCAGTACGACATATACTGCAGGTTATTGTTGTTGGTTGGTTGTAGGTCTTAGGGACCTAATTGGAAATTTGGATAGGGCACATTATAGCATCTTAGGTTACACCTTAGTATTAATGGAATCTATTTCCTTAGTCGTTTCCTCGACTAGTTCTTTAGTTTGTTAAGGCGTTAACGAAAATTGGGCAGCACCTCCGCTATAATGTGCCCTATCCAAATTTCCAATTAGGTCCCTAAGACCTACAGCCAACCAACAACAACAACCTGCAACATATGTTTAAGTAATCCACACCAACAATATACAACATAAACTCCAAACAACTTATTCAAAAATACGATATCACAATAGGGCGTCTAGCCTTTATTTTGTAACGCCTTTCATTATATACAACGAGGGGTCGTGTGGCTGCAACCAGAAGCATCCACATCCCTTTTAGAATGCATTTAGTCCCTGCAATAATATATTACACCCCTGCAGCAACAACTCACTCAAAACTATCAAAACGTGAATTTTGGACAGCTTATTATTTTACCTTGTCGCTTCATTTCGAAGGGGTAATGGAGGGAAACAGGATTTACGTCCTTCATGAAAGTTATATACATGTGTCTTAGGGTCGCATAAATTTCAAATCACCCCTACATCAATTTTTTACAAAAAGATATGCCCAAAACACTAACAACAATCCGTGTAAGATTTCCAAAACCGAAATTTGGGCAGTACCTCCTCTACGCTTCATCACCCTTTTTTGAGAAGCTAAAAGCAAAAATGGATTTTAAAGTCAAAATGAAAGTTATATACCTATAAAATACCTTTCCAAAACATATTTAATCACCCGAAACAAAGATATACAAAAGAAGTTATACCATATTACTAACAACTGTCCCCTCCAAAAACGGGTTTGTTAACTAGTTTTTAACGTTTTCCCTCTTTGTTCTTTCAACTTTCACTCAAGTTCCCAGCTGAAGAATTAATTCCACAGACATCGTAAGATACATATATACACCTCCACGTGTTGATGAACACCGTAGATAATTAATTCACGGAGGAAAATTGGAACTTACCTTGAAAAGGACCCATCCGTAGCTATGTTCCTTTGCTCTCAAGCTTTTTCAACTTTTGGCTAAGTTTTAAGATAAGGAATGAATTTCTTAGTCACTTAACATACATATATAGGGTGGCTTTGGAGGTGACACATGTCAGCCCCATAGGGTGACATGTGTTTATCCCTTATTGGGCCACGTATGCATGCTGCCAATAGGGTACTGCCATATGGAAGTGGGGTCCACCTCCCCCAAGCAGGTGGGTCACCTACTTGACCCCAAGCAGGTGGGTCACCTGCTTACTTGAGGTGATGCCACGTTTCGCCTTCCTAGGCTGCCACGTATCGTCTTTTTCTCTTCCTCGTGGGTTCGTAATCTCATCTTATTTTAAGAATCCATATAATTCTTGCTACTTAAGCTCAACGTACTCAAGTAGCTTAAGTGTGTAGGACTTCTAAGTTAGTAACTTACGTAGGTAAGTCGAGTCCCATGACTCCTTACTTGGCCTCCAACTTCTTCCGACCTCTCATAACCCTATTTCTAACCTTCCCTACTATGGGGCATCACATTCTTCTTTCCTTGGAGTTGTTTGATAGTGTCGTAACATATACGACTCAAATGATAATGTCCAAGGAACTTATGAGACATTCCGAGTTTAAAAAAGGTGGGGTGTAACATCCTTCCCCCCTTTAGAACATTCGTCCCCGAATGTTAGACAAAACTCCTCTTAGTACCTTATACAAATCATAGGGAGATTCTTTGCGATCTTCTTAACACATACTTCCCTACAAGTACTTCATATACATGTTTCAGAAGTCGAGGTTACCTATAAATATCGGTTATAGGTGCGGATACTTGTATTTCATGTTCTCTTCAGTTCCCCGATCATCCTCTTTCTGGTTTTGGTTTTTCTATCGTATCTTGCTGGAAGGCACGTCTTTAGTCTACAATCTTCCAGTTTGCCGATCTAAGATGGCGATAGGTTTTGCCTCACAGGATTCCATCTCCTGGACCTTATCTATGGAATATACCCTGGGTGGCTTGTCAGTACCTTTGCAAAGCATTCTTATCTGATGGACTGGGCGTATAGTTTCTAAGTGAGGTGGTAAGCTCAACTTACCCACCATGTTGCCCATCTTATGAGTAACTTGATACAGTCTAATATATTTTGGGTTAAGTTCCCTTTTCTGGGTGACTCCATCATGAACATCCAATCATCAATTTGCACTCTATATATCAATGTCGATTATCTGTATATCATTTTTGCCGACTCTGGTTGTTAGTCAATAGTTTACTTAATCCTGTTTGGCCTACCGGCTTAGTCTTTTCCCTAACAGGGGGACTCATATACTCTGCCTTACAATATCTTGTAGGGTGGTCATCTAAATACAGTAACGGTATCCCTTCTCGTAGGTAAACTCAATAAGTGGTGGACGATAGCCCTAGCTACACTTAAAGCCATCCTCATAAGCTCGCAATATATTTTCTAGCAGTTAATAGTATGCTCAGCCTATTCAGCAGCCCATGGAAAATGTGGTAAGAAGGCCTGTCGGTGCTCCCAACCTCTTCTTGGACTGATCTCTAGACGTTAATCATAATTGAAGTCCCTCTATCTGAGATATTAGCTGGGGAAACCTCACGGAACCTTATTACCTTCTTGTCCTATAACTTCACCTAGTTCCAGCTGCATAGGTGGTTTTGTTTGAAAGCAAATGAGCTGATTCGTTAGCCTCGTATAGTCCTTCTCGACTCTTTTCAGAACTTTAACTGGCATTCGATCTTTTGAGTCCTTCTCCCCTTTTTTTTCCAATCCTTAGGGTTGGCTACTGAATAATGTTGCATTCCCCTCATATAATGGCTCTCATAGTCGTTCTGTGCTTTGTCTAACATGATTTGGTATAATTCCAAAGGAATTTTGGCATATAAGCTCGTCATCCTGTAGTAACCAGTTAGTTCTGCCAGTTTCATTTAAACTCTTTCACCACTTTTCTTACCCCCACTTGTAACCTCTAGACACATTACCCTGTGTCAATTTCTCCCTTATAAAATGACGAGAGGGTACAAGAAGTATCCTAGAATTATCCCGCTAGTCCTCATGTTTTACCTCACCTTTTTCTCCCTTATCCTACATTCGATGTCGAGGGAGATCTTTGGCCCAATCGTGGCCATGTATTATGTCACCCGTAGTACCAATTCCATCTCTATAGTTTGTCTTAACCTATCTTTGTATCTCTCGGTAGTTAATTATAACTTGGGCTTCTTTGCCTGGAATAATAGCTATGGGGACTCCGTAAGGTCCTACCACTCTTTTACTCTACAATTTTACACTTTCTCGGCAGAGTAGGTAACCTTTGATCGAAGAGACAGAGACTAATATTGTTAATCCACAAGTAACATTCCCTCCAGATTCATCTGGCGCTGGAGTGTGAAGTGAGTCTTGTAGTCCTGGTCATATTGTGAAATTTTCGACCTTGGGCACTGCTTCCTATCATTCGTAAATTACATCAGCTGGTACCCTTACCTTTTGGGTTCTTCTTTTTCACCCTCAGAATTGGCTACCAAGTGGTGTCGAAATTCCCTCGTCCACTGGCCCATATAGTCATTCTGCGGTTTTCCTCTCATTAACTAGTTCTATGTTGAAGAGCTGTGGCATTTGAGTACGTCGTCAGTTAGCAATTAGCTAATCCTTCTTGTTTTGCTTAAGCTCTTTTTACAATTGCCTTAACATATCTTATAGTACTCTGGGTCCATAATCTCATATCGTTTCTCCGTCGCTAGTTCAGATTCCTCCATCTCGCGCGATCACACCAGCACTAACGCATTAAGTTCCATTAGAATTTTGAAGCTAAGCATGCTGCGGCGAGAGTAATACTGGGATGGGTGACCTCCCTGGGAAGTCTTCGTGTCGCGTTTCATTGTAATCCTTGACATAATGTGTGGGGCACTCAATTTAGCTCCAGATTTACCTTAGCATTATCTCGCGAGTCTTTATGTTTTGCCCTGTCCTTTCATCTATTATCTTGCATCCAGTATCGGCGTAGACCTTTAGCTCCACTATCCTCTATTCACTTTGTGTTCTCCTCATTTTCTACCACAGGAGTCTTTCTATTCCTTTTTCTTTGGTTATTTATCTATTGCAACATCATTTGCGACTAACTCTATAACCAACGTTTTGGCTTTTGGTCTAGCATGTTGTCATTATCCTTCGTAATGTCTCTTAAGTTGATTGATATCCTTTCATGGTTACACTCTTTTGTTTTTATACGCAGCCGCCTTCTAGTGTTATGTTGTTCAGGGTCTCGTCACAACTTCTTATCGCTACCTTATGTAGCATTCTGGCTTCTATCCAATTATTGGTAGCTTTCGGACCTTTCTAACTTGGTTCGGCAAGATATCTTATTGAAGTTTAGACGCCCATCTCAAATATATTCCCATATTGATTTCCTTCACCTTACTTTTGCCATTTTCTCATTAACTTCCCCCCTTTAGAGGGTACTCGTACTTTCCTCTATTTGTACTTGTAGTCGTTCCAATTTCAATTAGGCAGTGCTAGTATTCTGACGATAACTATTCCAGGTTTTCTCGAAGTAGTAGCTTTGTCCCAACCTGTATCCTTTGTTTCTTGGAGTGAAGGTGGGTTGCACCATCTATTTCCTAAATTGTCCTCATCCTTGATAGGTTCCACTATTCTAGGGGTGACATTGTGCACACACGTCATTTTTTGTTTCATAAGCCCCATGCTCTCACTGTGTTCTCAATGCAGGCTTTTAACTTAGTCAATGCATACTAAGTGCGCCTTACTAGTGGTCCCACTTTATCCCTGCATCCTCATATCACACTGTTCAATTCATATTTAAATATCCCCTTTTTAGTTCGTACATATATTCGGTTCCTGACATCTCTTTGAGGTGCTTCTATTAGAATTTCTTATCCTTCCACTCGAGAATGGGCTCGTTTGGGAATTGAAACTTGAATCTATGAGTTCTACAATAAATAGAAGTATATGACGCATGCAACCAATCCATCAAAAGAATAACATCACAATTTATCATATCAAGCTCAATGAGATCACAAGAAATAAGTTTGTGCAAGATAGACGCGAGACTACAGAGCTGCTACAAAATAGACACAAGTCCTAAAAGTGGACTACAGAAATAAAGAGTTGTCTTAAAAAGCAAAAGATTTTAGTAGGTTCGTAATCGAGTCTTACCTTAAGAACCTGTGTGATCCTTGCTACTTAAGATATCCAAACCGGTAGCTTAAGCAAGTAGGTCGATTACCATGACTCATTATTTGGCCTCAACTCCTTTCAAATCCGTCCAAACTTATTTCCAACCATCACTACTCATATAGAACTAGTCTATGCAAAATATGGGGCATTACATCCTCTCCTCCTTCAGGTCATTTGGTAACATCATTGATAACATGGATCACATGGCAACTTTAGAGAAGTTTAAAAAACAAGTGTCCCGATATACAAAAGCACAGGGTATAACACAGGCGCACTAGCAGATGATGGAGCTGACCCAGATGGCTTTGTCTGAAAAAGGCTCTTATTCCCATTCCCTCTCTTACCAACGTCATAAGTGGATGTCATAACCCTATTTCTCCTAAACTCCTCCCTATCCTACAACTTTTCCTCCTTTGTCTGCCGCACATAAGTCATCAACCTACCAATATCCATGTCTCTAACCAACATTTCTCCCTTTCCCTCTTTCTTTGTCGAAGGACCCAGTCCAGCCATATACAAACTGATCTTACTCCTCATATCAGCAACCATCTATGGAGCATAACGGGACAGTTGTGTGAATTTGAGACAGTACTCCTACACAGTCATAGAGCCCTGTTTCAAATTTAAGAACTCTCTTACCTTAGCCTCTTTCAGCTCCCTAGGGAAGAAATGCCCCAACAAAGCTTCCTCAAATATTGCCCAACTCAGAACTAGTGCATCCTCTCCTCTAGCCTTCCTCCACTGGTCAAACCACAGTTTGGAAACACCCTTGAGCTGGTAGAAAACCAACTCAACCTGCTCAGTATCAATCACATGAAAAACCTGGAACACTTTTTGAAGGTTATCTATATAGTTTTCTGGATCTTCAGTAGGATGAAGATCCTATGATCTCAGGCAGGTTCATTCTCAAGAACTCACGGCTCCTGGATGTATCTGGAGCATCATGTATGCGTGCTCCTTGTCAAACCACTAGTGATGTCACTGCTTGAGCCAAAGTCTGAATGGCCTGGCGAAGCTCAACATTTGAGATATCAGCCCATGGTGGCTGCTCTATAGGTATGGCTGGGTCTCGTTGCCCTTCAAGAATGTGTTGTTCATGTTGGTTAACATTTTGCCTGGCTGGGCGTCCTCTATCCCTAACTGGTCCAACAGCTCTTATTGGAGGCCTGATCTGAAGTCAAAACATGAACACACAAATAAGAAGTGAACTTTTATAGAGTTAAACTCTATCGCACGAATTCAGAATGTGAAAGAAGTGAAATGATTCCTAATGTCCTATAGCCTCTTGATTATAAGTGTGGTGTATGACACACCCATAAGCAAGACTCTACTAGACACGGCTTCATAAACTTCCTAGAACTCTTGAACTATGTGCTCTGATACCAAGTTTGTTATGCTGCGGGAGGGTACCTTAGGTAGCCGACACTCAGAGACTATTACTAGTCTCCAAGAGAACCACTTGGACTGTTCACACATTCACTCAATCAATACTCTATCAGCGGAAGACTTAAATCATCAAGAAAATAACTCAATATGAAAATCAAATAAATAACTTATAGAATAAGGGCAAAGGCCAACAATCTATCTAATCCAATCAACAAGACTAGTATGAATGAAACTAGCCAAAATACATTACCCAATTTACATATCCATAATCTAGTTTATGAATCCTCTATCAACTGTCTAAGTGGTGCTAATGATAGGTTCATGGCTACTTTAATCAAAATAAAAGTAAAAGTCTAAACTCTAAAGCTAGATGATAAAAGAGTGGTATCCTCTAAAAGCAGGAATGACTCACCAATCAACTGGAATGTGGAAAAGATCTTCAATGCTGCGCCTAGTGATGATTAATAATACCTGTACCTGCATCATTAAAGGATGTAGGCCTAAATAGACGTCAGTACGTGGAATGTACGAGTATGTAATATGACAGAATGAAACATGCATAAGGTAGAATAACATCAACTCAAGTAACTCAATCAAGAGTAAGAAACTCAATCAGGATGTCATAAGTTTAAAGCAAGAGTAAGTTTAGGCAGAGACCAATCATATATAATCCAATCCAATCCAGTCCAATCAGAGTACTATCAAGACATATATGGGAGTTTCTCTTATCCGACAATAATGACTTATGAGACAGTGATAGTACAACAAGCTCGTTGTTGTTGTTACAACCGTTCTATACTTTGATAGGGTAAGGGATGAATCAACCAATCATGGATCAAATAATCAATCAAGTCCTATTATGTTAGGACAATAAAATAGGCAAATATCCGACTTAACGGTTCAATCCTCTCCTACGTTTGCTACGTAGTTATTGGGTTCGAGTTATTACTTACTCTTACCCAATTCAGTGCTCGATACTTCTGTCAAGGCTCAATGCACATAGGACAATCAATCCCAATCAAACCAATAAATAAGCTTCATATGGACTCTTATCAGTTCATCAGTTTTATCCAATCAATTATCCAATCATTCCCAATAATTTATTTAAGAGTAATTGGGACAATCATTTATGTAAACATTCAGTTGAAACCATTCAATTGGGTTCAATTATAAAGATATAAAGGACTATCAAGTTTCATCAAGACTATCATCATGTTCACATCCCAGTCACAATCACGCAATTACAAGTTCAAGACTCTAGACTCAATCCTTAGATATTATATATCCAATATTAATCAAAATACTATTAGAGTTCATGAAATAAGTAGTTTAAATCATTTGTTTAAGAAACAAGTTCGTGGAAAACATCAATTATGCAATATTATGTAAGATATATTAAATTTAAGGAAATTCTCAAGAAACACAATCACAGGGACTCAATTCATTCACAAATCAACCTATCACAATCATGGGGCACATGGGAGAACAAGGTCCATGCTTTAGTTTAGCCTTACATACCTGGAACAAAGATTAGACAATCAAACTGTGAAGATTTGACTTGTATCCTTTGAACCCTACCCTTTTTTTCCTCCTCAGCCCTAGTTCTCAAAGTTTAAGAGCGTAAATGATAGAAAAATTACGCTTAGGAATTGATATGGGATCGAAAACGACCTCAAAATGATGTGTGTTAAGTATAGGATGGGTGGCGAAAAGATCAAAATGTCCCTCATCAAATTTGGAAATGGACCAAAAATTTAGCATGTGGGGGGACAAGTGCGCGGCGCGGACTTGTTCCCTCATAGTTTATTTTTTTTGAAAAATTTCTACGGTGATTTTAACTGGGATTGACCAAGTACGCGACACTAACTAATCGCGTACTCTTCTAGAATTGTAGTTTTGCTCCACAAAACTATCTTTTGATTTGGTTGGCCTAAAATTCAACCGGAACCACTTTCCCACATGAATTTTCCCCTTATCAATATTTCGGCCTCAGATTGGCCAAAAATATTAGGGACGATACGTTATGCGAGTGCGCTATCCTCTTAGGATATTTTTGTAATTTCTGGAGTATAACAACAAACCCGCAAATTATATAAACGAAACAACTTAAACTATAGCTACAATCCATAAATATGCAAATTATAGCTAAAAAACATAATTTAGATACTTATAATAATCATTTATGAAATTTCCTGTATTAAAAAAGGCAAACCAAAAAGTAATCTTATAGTAGCTATTTATGAAATTTCCTCTATTAAAAAGGGCAAACTAAAAAGGGAACTATCTTTGTACGCGAAAGAATCATAAATTTGTTAGAAAGGCCTAAAGATTAAAAAAAAAAAAAGTGCAAGGAGGTGGCCCGACCCGACCCGGCCCGACCCTTGAGGAGCACGCTTTCTTTTTCCTCCGACACTCCTTCTGGTTTTAAGGGATACCTATATATGGATGTCCATTCAATGGTGTCTTGAGTTAGCTCAAGAATCAAAATCCGCTAATAGAGAATCCTTTTGTGTGTCTATTGTAGAAGCAACGAATAATCAAGTCTTGTAATCGAAATGGTGAAGGTGCGAATGAACACGGCGGATGTGGCCGCAGAGGTCAAATGCTTGCGTCGCTTAATCGGGATGCGCTGCTCCAACGTTTATGATCTTTCCCCAAAGGTTCCCATTCTCATTTCTTTTCTTTCTCATTTTTATGCCAACCGCGATTGGTTTGGTTGATATTTCTTGTTTGTGTTGGGATTGCAGACCTATGTGTTTAAGCTCATGAACAGCAGTGGAATTACTGAATCAGGGGAGAGTGAGAAGGTTTTATTGCTCATGGAAAGTGGCGTCCGCTTGCATACCACTGCTTATCTTCGGTAGCTATACACTTTTCTCCTTTTGTATGGAAAGCATGAAATTTGATTTTGATAATTTTCAGTGTATTTAGTTTTTTTTTTTAATAGCTACTTCAGTATAAAAATTAGAAAAATATGAAATTTGTTTGTTTTGTTTTTGGTTCATTTAGCCAGTGACTTAATTTTTTCTTTTGATGACCTAGAAATCAGTATAGGGCCAACCCTTAGGACCAACTGTATCCGTTGAAGCTCGAGGGATCCTAAGTTACATGTCTCTCCAACTTTGCCACTTCAAGCACCAGGGCAAATTAACACATTTAGCCTACCTTTTAAAAAGCAGAAAAAGGCCAAAAAGTAACATGATCCAAGGGGCTTGAAGCAAAAAAGCAAGAAGTGCACACACTAAAAAACACCAATAGATATGAAATTGCAATGAAAGTAACTAATTTCAGTATCTAATATACAATAAATATCATATTTATCCAACCTTCAAAGTTGAGATTCAAAGAACTGGCTGCTTTTTGTTGGGATGACTTTACAACAACAACAACAACAACAACCCAGTGAAATCCTACAAGTGAGGTCTGGGGAGGGTAGGATCTACATAGACCTTATCACTACCTCATGGAGATAGAGAGGCTGCTTCCGAAAGACCCTCGGCTCGAAAGTCACAGTTCCAAGTACGAGAGAAAAAAACAATGTATATAGCGTAGAGAAAAAAACAATGTATATAGTGTAAAGAAAAAATAAAAAATAAAAAAATAAATAAATAAAAAGTAAAAATAGAAATAAAAATAAAAATAAAAATAAAAATGCAATGCAAAATTTACAAGACAAGAATAATAACTATAGCAAAGTACTGCAATAATCAAAGGCAATAGCAACACAACTATAAAGGCACGCCTAGACCTACGGCCACCCTAAATCGACACACGTTAAGACACCATTCTATTACTACTAACCTTCTACCCTAATTCGCGACCTTCACTCTTTTCTATCTAAGGTCATGTCCTCGGTGATATGGAGTACTGCCATATCTTGTCTAATTACCTTTCTCCAATACTTTTTCAGTCTACCCCTATCCCTCCACGTAGCCCCCAAATCCAACCACTCGCACCTCCTAACTGGTGCGTCGACACCCCTCCTTTGCACATGCCCAAACCATCTCAGTCTCACTTCTCTCATCTTGTCGACCACGAATGCCACTCTCACCTTCTCTCGAATAACCTCATTCCTGATCTTATCACTCCTAGTGTGTCCACACATCCATCTCAACATTCTCATTTCCGCAACATGCATCTTCTGAACATGAGAGTTCTTTACTGGCAGCACTCCACTCCATATAACAACGCTGGTCTAACAACCATTCTGTAGAACTTTGCATGTCATTGTTTCAAGCACACATTCCTATAAAGCCCATGATATATATCCCTCATTTTCTGCATTTAGCATAATAAGAGAAAGTCCAAGTCGGGATATAAGTCAATGAATAAATCAACTATGCCTCAATCAAGAACTAGTTGACAATTTTTAGTTTATTTGTATTGTTTTTAAAAAAATACTAAATGCACTGAAAAGAAACTCAAGTACAAATATGAAATATGCTTTGGATTATTTCAGTGCATTTAATTCTCTTTTTTTTTTTAGATTTCAAAAAAAATAATAATCTCTTGATAAGTGAAGATACATACCCTGAAACATACAAAGTCGAGTTTAATTTACATTAGGTCCGGATAAGGGCCCATAGTTTTAGAGAATTCCTAATTTGCCAAGTCAAGTTATTTACTTAAATTGGAATTGAATGGGTACGAATAGAACAGAATGGATATAGAGGATTTGTTGATCCCAACTAGTTGGGATTGAGGTGTAGTTGTTGTTATTAATATACAAGTAGGAAGTCCAAGTTAGGATATAAATAATTTAGAAACATAAGCTCTGATGTTTTAATGGTTGTAAACCTTAGTTGATTCTTCATGGAAAGTGCATTACTTCCTTTTTGATCAATGATATATGCAATAGGATTCTATATGCTGAGCTTATTTCAATTTGTTTATTTTCTGAAGTTCTATTTTCGAATGTCTTTTAGGGACAAAAGTAACACTCCATCTGGATTTACACTTAAATTGAGGAAGCATATAAGGATGAGAAGGCTTGAGGATGTGCGGCAACTTGGTTATGACAGGGTATACTGCATATGCTATGGTTCTATCATAGCATTGTGTTAATTTTATTCTTTGGGAATTTCCATTTGTCCTTGTTCTTTCAATTAGTGGTTAATTTCGTGATCTTTTATCTTATCCTTTCTTTTTTCCTTTTGGGTTCAGATAGTTCTCTTTCAGTTTGGACTAGGTGTCAATGCTCATTATGTGATATTAGAACTATATGCCCAAGGAAATATACTCCTTACGGATTCTGACTTCATGGTCATGACTCTCCTACGGTCACACAGGTAAATTATTTGCCTTTTATTTTGCTAACTTTTTCTCCTTCATCTTAACATGTCTATGTAATGGATCAACGTAAATGTCTATGCAGACAATATATGTTTTCTGTTGCCATTTTTCTTCAAAATCTCCTTTCCCTATGAAATTCTGTCAGAAGATTTCTGAAGATGAAGCCTATTGGTTGGTTCAACTATTTCGATCAGTTAGGATTCTGTTTACTAGAAAAAACTGTTTGATACTGCTGTGCATGGTTTCACAAATGACTCATTTTGTTTGTCCTCTTCTGGAATGTAAAAAATTCGGATTTAAGCCCTTCTGCTAGCAGGTATCTTGATTTTTTTTTTCTTATGTGCTTCTTTGAGATGCATCAACTTCAACTTTGAGTACAAATTATCAATCCATAAACCTAGATCTTTGCAGTCTCTGGATATAATTTTGCAACTCAATTTGACATCATATAGGATTGTTGTGGGCATGAATTTTGCAAAGCTTGCTTCTACATGTAACTCACACATATGCAGGGATGATGATAAAGGTCTTGCTATTATGTCTCGCCATCGATATCCAGTTGAAATATGCCGTGTCTTTAAACGGACAACTACTGAAAAGTTGCAGGAAGCCTTGATGTCTGCAGCCCAGACTGATAAAATTGAACATGTGGAAGATAATGAATGGGGGAATGATGGATCTGATGTTCCTCAACAAAAGCGGGATAACCAAAAAAGCATTAAAGCTACTAAAAAAGGGAACGATGGTGCACATGCGAAGTCACCAACACTGAAAGTGGTTCTTGGGGAGGCACTAGGTTATGGTCCAGCACTTTCTGAACACATTATTCTGGATGCTGGCTTGGTTCCAAATACAAAGATTGACACAGGTTTCAAATCAGAAGACAATACGCTTCTTTCTTTGACAGAGGCGGTTAAGCAGTTTGAAGACTGGCTGGAGGACATTATACTGGGTGAGAAAGTTCCAGAAGGCTACATCTTAATGCAGCAAAAGGCTTTGTCTAAAAAGGATTCCAACATGTGCGATTCTTCTGAGAAGGTTTTACAGTTATCCTATATTTTGAGATTTTTAACCCTGTGAGGCTGTGATCATTTATTTTTCTTTTCTGGACCTATATAGTTTCAGAAGAGTGATTTATTGAGACTTTCTTTTCTGCAGATATATGATGAGTTCTGCCCGCTGCTACTGAATCAGCTTAAGTGTCGGGATTTTATGAAGTATGAGACATTTGATGCAGCGTTGGATGAGTTCTACAGTAAGATTGAAAGTCAACGTTCTGAACAACAGCAAAAGTCCAAAGAAGGCACTGCAATGCAGAAACTTAATAAGATCCGCACTGATCAGGTCTGCGTCACATCTATTCTTTAATCTTCATGAAGCATTTCAGTTGGTTGCTCTCAATTATTCTGGGGAGAATGCGTTTTAGCCTGTGAATACTTGCTTTCTTGAATTCCTCCGTGAATATGCTGGTTAATCTTGAGAATAAGTTCATGAGCCAGAGTTGGTTTCAAATGGCAATAAAGGATTGGAGTAAGCATGCAGGTGATGGTTTAATGAATGGATAAGTGGTACATACTTTAAATGGAAGAAATAAGTTGGATATGGCAATTTTCTTCTGAAGACACCAACAATGAAAATAACTACTATTCAAAAAAAAAAAAGGGCAGCCCGGTGCACTTAAGCTCCCGCTATGCGCAGGGTCCGGGGAAGGGCCCGACCACAAGGGTCTATTGTACGCAGCCTTACCTTGCATTTCTGCCAGAGGCTGTTTCCAAGGCTTGAACCCGTGACCTCCTGGTCACATGGCAGCAACTTTACCAGTTACTCCAAGGCTCCCCTTCAAAATAACTACTATTCAGTCAGCTATAAATCCTCACTTCTTCATTTAGGCTCATTTCATATCATCAGTGTACTAAATAAAATTAAAGTACAATATTATTACTATTACTCCCTTTGGTTAATTTTTTTTTTTTTGAAAAAAAAAAAGAAAAAAAAAGATTTGACTTGTCACGGAGTTTAAGAAAGTAAAGAAGACTTTTGAATTGTGTGGTCTCAAACTAAAGATATGTACAATGTACCAAAATGCTCTTTTATCTCGTGGTCTTAAACATGCCATGTGTGGAAAGTTAGAATTAAAGAGTTGCCAAAAAAGAAAGACATTCTTTTTTGAAATGGACTAAAAAGGAAAGTTAGACAAACAAATTGAAATAGAGAGACTATTGTTTAATTATATATTAATTTTTTTTTATCTTCTAAAAAAAGTCAAAATATATACATAAATAATAATAATAATAATTGTTAGAATAGGAATAGGTATATACAATTCTACTTAGACTAGGATTAGGAACTTGGTAAATGATTGTATTGTAGTGTCTATAAATAGGGTCTCTGTGTAATAATGTAGATACACAATTCAATAATATTTTTCTCTTATATTTCTCACATGGTATCAGAGCCTCTACAATCTTGGTAGAGAATCAAACAGCTTCTGCTGCCTACGGGCGGCTATTACCCATATATGCCGCCAGTTTGGCGAATGATTATGTTAATAAAAGTACCGCCAATTATATATGTATGAACCCCATATTTAGGGGAAGAGATCTCAGTCAGACATGTTATCGTGCATCAATTTCTAGTGACTTTCTAAGGTTGTTTTGCGTCAACCCGATATCTGTCAGTGTTTGTGTAGCACTGTACCATCTTTCTGACTACTTTCTCATATCCAATTTGTGTAGCACCGTGCATCTTTCCGGTGACTACTTTTTCATATCTAATTTGTTTAGTACCGTGCGTCTTTCCAATGACTACTTTCTCATATCTAATTTGTGTAGCACCGTGCCATCTTTCCGGTCGCTACTTTCTCCTATCCAATTTGCGTAGTACAATGCATCTCTCCGGA
Organism: Solanum dulcamara; assembly: GCF_947179165.1. Classification (NCBI taxonomy): domain Eukaryota; kingdom Viridiplantae; phylum Streptophyta; class Magnoliopsida; order Solanales; family Solanaceae; genus Solanum; species Solanum dulcamara. The sequence goes on from NC_077240.1 coordinate 52,309,011, forward strand.
TTACTTCTCATATTTAATTTGCGTAGTACCGTGGATTTTTTCGAACTACTTTGTCATATCTTAGTTGCATAGCACCGTGTTGTCTTTTCGGTGACTCCTCAGATTTGATTTGCGTAGTTCCATGCTTCTTTCCGGTGATATCAGTCAGCAAATGATCCTGTGTAACATGATAGTGCTCAACTAGTTGATCCCTCTTCCCTTATTACTTTGATATGTTCAAGCCTTCTTATGTAGATACTACTGCGGGGGTACATGAAACAGCATAGCAGGTGGCATCCAAGAACATCAATTTGACTAAAGGATCAAAATGAGGAAGGTGGGGCAAAGAGAACAAGCACTCTGAAAAATGTGAAAGAAAAAGTATCGGATCATTTTCGTTTTTATCTTTCCTACATATCATCGCAGCTCACCTAGCTTCTAGGAAAAGTTCTTTAGTCCCATTGAAAGATGAGCAGATCCCATGGACACTTGGATAATTCAAAAGCATAAGAAGTGTCCTTCAAAATTCAACCTAATACGAGTAGTCTTTTTAAGTCAACAATTTTGTTTCATTCCTAGGATGCTTAAAAATGGAGGACATATGCCGACAAAAATCATTCAACGAATTGGGCCCTCCAATGAAATGGAACCATCAGAAGGCAGAATCGATTGGGTACCACCTTGACTCTAAATGAGAACCAGATAAACCACAATGAAAGTCTCATAAGCTGAACAACATAATAATAGAAGGAACAAAATGGTGGTAATAAGAAGAAGCTCCTAGGGTTTTGGTCTAGTGGTAAGAGAGGGGCAAGTAGTGTGTGGGTTAAGCGCAGTTCATGAGTTCAGACCCTTCCACAGACAAAAGCCTGATATTTAAGTCGAGGAGGGTAGAGGGGCGAGCCTATTATCCACCGAATTTTGAACCATGCTGCACTGATCCTGTAGGATTTCTTGGTCATAAAAAAGGTGGTAATAATAAGAAGGCCTCAACTAGGCATCATGTAAATGGACAGAGCTAAAGACGAGCTAGAGGAAAGAAGATTGATGAGAAAAGTAAACTTCTTTTCTAACAAGGAAACATCATACTTCTTTCGAAATAGCAAAACTAACTCGATAGTTGTTCTGTAGGTAGCTCGGGAATTCTATTTAAGCAATCTAATTGACTCCTAGCCCAATTAATACTCTTTCTTCCCCATATACCAAATATTGGTTTCAGGCATATGCATTAGTTTGATAGAACCCCTTTGGGAGAAAGATCATCCACCAGAGAGCAAAACTTTCATACTATGGGCATATCTAAGACATCGACATTGAAGAGTAGATATATCAAATTTTTCTAAGACAGAACTAGGATTAGAAAAGGAATAGAAACAATAAATAGTATCATACATGGTAAAGGATTGTATTGTAGTGTCTTTAAATAGGGTCTCCGTGCAATAATGTAGATACACAATTCAATAATATTTTTCTCCTATATTTCTCACAATAATAATAATAATAATAATGATAAATAATTATAAATAATGATATTAGAAGTTTTCTAAGTAGTGTAAAACCTATTCTCAACTAGTAGCTATCATCTATAAGGATCTTTTCTCCTCACTTGTGCCCTATCCCTTGTTAAGTCCACATTGATACCAAGCATTTGTAGGCCTTTCGAGACAACTTCCTTCCATGTGATTTTAGATCTACTCCGCCCCCTTTTAATTCCTTCACTTATCATAGTTTCACAGCTATGGACCAGTGCATCTGAAGGTCAACACAAAACAGGCTCAAACCATCTCAAGTGGCCTTCGCGCATTTAATCCTCAATGCGTGCTAGTTGCACCTTTTGGCAAATGTGGTCATTTTTATGGTTGTCTAATGTGGTATGACCGCATATCAATCTTAGCATCTACATCTCAAGTGACCTTCGCGCATTTAATCCTCAATGCGTGCTAGTTGCACCTTTTGGCAAATGTGGTCATTTTTATGTTTGTCTAATGTGGTATGATCGCATATTAATCTTAGCATCTACATCTCTGCAAAACTCATTTTGTGGATATGTGGACTTTTGCAGCCCAACATTCACTACCTTATAATTGTTCTATAAACCTACTTTCACTATAGTAGGCCGCCTTCCATCACATAACCCCTCAGTAGCACTTCTCCATTTCAATCATCTGGTTTAATCCTATGAGTTACATCTTCATCTATCATTCGATTCTCTTGAAACAACAAGTCTAAATATCTAAATTATTTGCAGTTTGGCACCGCAATCCCGTTTAGTCTCACCTCAACTTCTCTATGACTAAACCTGCCATGCTTGTATCCTGTCTTACTTCTACTAATCCTAAAACCGTTGCTCTTTAAATTGCTTCTTCATAGTTCAAGTATTTGGTTGACACCCTCGCTAGTTTCATCAATTAACACAATATCATCAACAAATATCATACACCACAGGACCTCATTTTGTATTATGTTGGTTAGGTCGTCCATAACTAAGGTAAACAAGAAAGGAGTCAATGCCGATCCCTGGTGTAAACCCACTGTTATGGGGAACTCCTCTGTATCACCTACTATTATTCTTATGTCTCCTTCTTACATGTCCTTTATATCATTTGTATATTTAATGTGACTTCCTTTCTTATCAGTAACCCACTAGGACCTTCTGTGGTACTCTATTATATGATTTTTCTTGCTCAATAACACCATGGGTAGATCTTTCTTCTTTTCGCGGTAGATTTCCTTCAATCTAGTTAGCTAGAATATAGCCTTTGTTGTAGATTTACCGGGTATAAATCCAAACTGGTTCTCGTATCCTCCTTGTATTCCTAGCCTATATCTATCACTCTTTTAAATAGTTCCATGATATGACTCATGAGTTTAATGGCATGGTAGTTCACACAACTTTGAATATCTCCTCTGTTTTTATAAATCGGAATCAGGGTACTCTTCCTCCATTCATTGGCATCCTACCACTTCTTAGTATAGCTTTGAATAGCTTGGTGAGTCATTCTACTCCGATCTCACCAAGATACTTCCAAACCTCTGTGGGAATACTAAAAGGACCATAAGATTTTCTAATGCCCCCATAGTTTTCATGGTATCTTTTATCTCTATCGGCCTAATTCTACGAGTCTATCTAAAGTTTTACTGTTCACAGATGCATAGAGGCTTAGAATGATACTCTCTTGGTTAGAGTTGAATTTTTCCGAAGAAACCTACTTATTTCTTCCACTTAAAGTATGTACCAATGAAAGAAATCTCATGGGGACTGGAGATGATTTTTAATAGATAATCCTGCTGAACTGATGACAAACGAATTTCAAGGAAATCCATGGTGTAGATATATTGCAAGATGTCATAAACAACAGCATGCAATTTACGTATAAAAGAAGCAGCATGCATTTCTGGAAAGAGATATATTTAGTTATAGATGTTTGAGGGCAAGGTAGATTAGCTCACTGCCTTTCTTGGAGGGTTTTTAAAGGTTCTATAGTGTGAGGATTGGACAAATTTACTTTATTTCAGAATTCAGCCCGTGGATACATGGCAGCTTTATTGAAAAAAAGTGGTAGTACCTTTTTCTTTTATCTTTTTAATAATTTTCTTGGGATTTGTGAGTGCAGGGGCAGGAGGTTGAATTATGTTTTTTAAGATTCTAAGATCAGCATAATGGCTCCTAGATAATAGAATTATTTTTTCACCTACAAAAAATGCAGTCCTTTATTTTTCTGATTCCTTTCATCTAGTTCTTTTTTTATTTGACTTGGGAAGCAAGAAATACCCTAGTCATTTCCTGTTTAAGTTTGTTGAATGACTTCGGCCTGGATAATGTCATATTATTAGGCTTGCTCCTTTGCATTCATGATAGAGAATAACAGGGTCGACCATTAATATAGAAAACTTTAGCAACGTTCTGATGATTCAAATCTGCCAACACTGCTATAGCTTTTTTTGATTTGACTCTGTATCAGTGTCCAGTCTCAGTGGATCTTGTACTACTATACTTTTGAGTTCAAAAGCTTCTCCAACATGATGCAGGAAAACCGTGTTGTAACATTAAAGCAAGGAGTTGAACATTGTATTAAGATGGCAGAGTTGATAGAATACAATTTGGAAGATGTTGATGCTTCCATCTTAGCAGTACGTGTAGCTCTTGCTAATGGAATGAGTTGGGAAGATTTGGCTCGAATGGTGAAAGAGGAAAAAAGATCTGGAAATCCAGTAGCTGGCCTTATTGACAAGCTTCATCTTGAAAGAAACTGCATGACATTGCTCTTAAGCAACAATCTTGATGAAATGGATGATGATGAAAAGACACAACCAGTAGACAAGGTATGCTGACATGAAATTCCTTTTTCTTTTCTATAAGATCTAATTAAGAATGCACATTTCAGCATGGCAAATTCTTTTACCTACCTATATAATAGATATACTATTTGTGCAGCATTATTGTTGATTCAAGTCTTTTACTTAAGCTTGTGATTGGTTTTTTAAAGAAATATAGCGATTTGAGCCTGAGCGGTAGTAATTGTGTGTCCATTGTTTTGCTCTCTATTCGTAGGTTGAAGTTGATCTGGCACTTTCAGCCCATGCAAATGCTCGACGGTGGTATGAAATGAAGAAAAGACAAGAAAACAAGCAAGAGAAGACTGTAACTGCTCATGAAAAAGCATTCAAGGCTGCTGAGAGAAAGACACGTCTCCAGCTGTCTCAGGTAGCCAAAAATCTGACCAGTGACTATTTACATTTTGTGTTGTTTAGGCGTTCAGTAATTCTATTTCTTCTTAGTGGTTGTTAGTCAGAGGAACTTTTGATAGTCCATCTACTGGGGTCTTTCTAGACATGATGTTGGGGTTCTCCATTGGAAGTTATAGAAATTTTTGTTGATGTGATTTCCGAGAAATCTTCTGCATAGAACTCTTTGCTTTTTATCTCGTGTGAATACAATGTTGGGATACGTCTTTGTTTCATGGTATGTTGCCTGTGTTTCATTCATTGAAGCTGATAATGTAAAATTAACAAAAGTGAACTGTTAGCTCAGTGATTGGCCGGTTGGCCCCACAGTTATCTAAAAAGTATCTTACTGAGGACATATATTAGCACTTTTTTAAAAATGGACTGTAAATATTATTACCACAAACAAACAAAATTCCAGTACAACCAAAAGCCACAAAGTAACAGCAACTAAAGAGCACCCAAATCCCAACCACCTTCTAGGAAGGGTGCAGGGAAGATTAGGACTCTAAACTAGGTACACATGCTCAATAAAGTCTGTACATAGTCCTAAACTAAGTACAAATATGCTCAATAAATTATGTACATATCCTAGTCTGTTTGACTCTCTAAACATTAATATTCTTTCTTTAAAACTGAATTTAATATCCTGTACTAGAACACCCTACTGTACAGTATAACCTCTAAATTTATATAAGCACTTTGCTGTTCATGAATATGCTTTACATATATATATATATATATATATAGAGAGAGAGAGAGATAGTTTCTTTTATGGACGGATGATGAATATGTTACAGGAAAGTAAAGTGAAAAAAGCCTATTGTTACACTTGAACTTTCGTTTGTGATGAAATATACCCATCTGAGGGGCTGTTTATTTGTACTGTTGAATGACACAACACTTCTCGTCTCCACTATTAAAAATGCAGGAAAAGACAGTTGCTGTGATTTCGCATATGCGCAAAGTTCTCTGGTTTGAGAAGTTTAATTGGTTCATCAGTAGTGAGAATTATCTAGTCATAAGTGGACGTGATGCACAGCAGAATGAGATGATAGTCAAGCGATACATGTCCAAGGGAGATCTGTAAGTTAATTATACCTAATTGGGTGTCAAGATGATCCAAGTCCACATTAAGAGTGTATTTGGTATGGTGGAAAATATTGTTTGGAAAATGTTTTCTTATTTTTTCATGTTTGGTTGGACAAATTTTTTGGAAAACATTTTCTCTAGGAAAATAAGCTCCTTAAAATTAAGGAAAATGACTTCCCTAATGGAAGTAGGGTACACAAGTTCTATAAGTGACATTTTATGCTTATTGTATCCTCTCCACTCACGCAACGCCCCCACCCCCTACTCCTTGACCATCCCACCTCCTCCCACTCCTATAGTGTTTTGTTAAATTATATATACATGCGATTGAGATAACATTTGTTTGCTTACTTACCAAACACTAGAAAATATGTAAGAAACCAACTTGTTTTCTAAGAAAACATTTTCCATGGAAAATATTCTCCTTCGTACCAAATACACCCTTAAGAACCACTTAAGATGCTTTGGTTAAAATTGAGAAGGCAATCAAACGTATGGTTTATCAAACGTTTATTGGGAAAACGTATTAGGGCGGCAAGCTACTTTTTACTTTTAGATGTTGATGCATCGAAAAGTTATGCTCCTTCCGTTTCAGTATATATGATGCTTTTTTCCATTTCTGAGCCGTTCCAAAATGTTTTGCACCATTTTGAAATCTTATTATTCTATATAACTTTCACAATTTTAAAGAACTTAGATTTATTTTACTATTCAAATCTTAACCTACGATATGATGAAGCTATCTTTTTATTCATTACTTCAATAGTTTCTTCATGTCTAATAAACGAGTCAACTTAACGTTTTAAACTCTGTGCCGCACTGTCATATGATAGAATGTTTGGAGTTTAGAGATGTTACTTGCTGTGTTGTGTTATTCTCAAACTTTCAGTTATTGGAAAAGAGACATTAGTTTATGATGACCCAAAAAGGAAAGGATTACATTTGATTCGCTAGAATGGAGTAACTGAATTTCCCTTAACATTTAGTATAACCAATTTAGAGGAATAGATTGTTGAAACTTTGTATTCTGTATCCGAATATAGTTGTTTGACAGAAGAAAGATGGGGAAGGTGGGATTTCGGAAGTGATCCAATTTTTTTTTGCTACAATACCTTTTATCCCACCTATTCATTTATACTGACTACTGAGCACGCTTTTTCTTTTTCTTTTTTAAATTTAATAATAACTGTATGTACATTGATTCTGATTAATCAATTCCCAATTAATGTACGTCTAGTTTTTATAAGACATCAGATAGCTAAATTGTTGTGAATCTGGTTAAGTTTGTAGGCTTTTTGTTCCTTTTTATGTGTTTTTTTTATTAGAAATATTTTCTTTGAAATAGGTACATCCATGCAGATCTCCATGGAGCTTCCAGCACTGTGATCAAGAATCACAAACCTGAGATGCCAATACCTCCTCTCACATTGAACCAAGCGGGATGCTTCACTGTAAGTTGTGCAGATTTCATATTATTGTGTCTGCTGTAGGTGCGAAGCAACAACCTCACGATGTTTACTGAATCGCTATGTAGGTTTGCCAAAGCCAGGCTTGGGACTCAAAGATAGTGACTAGTGCTTGGTGGGTTTATCCTCATCAGGTCAGTAAAACTGCTCCTACAGGTGAATATCTAACAGTTGGAAGTTTCATGATCCGCGATAAAAAGAATTTTCTTCCACCACACCCTCTTGTTATGGGCTTTGGAATATTGTTTCGCCTGGATGAAAGTTCTTTGGGGTTTCACTTGAATGAAAGGAGGGTTAGAGGTGAAGAGGAAGGATTAAATGATGCTGAACAAGGTGAGCCATCCAAAGCAATTCCTGATTCTGACTCGGAGGAGGAGTTATCAATGGGAACACCAGTTGTAGATATGCAAGACATAACAGATGTGCCAAAGGATAGGTCAAGTGTTTCGGATGTTTCTTCTGAAGGTCAATCCAATATCGTCTTGAGTATATCTGATGATCAAACTAGAAATTTAGTCAACTCTTCTGTTGAAGTTAATTGCATTAATAATGATGGTACATCTGATTCTTTGGGTATAAAGGCTACTTCTGGGACATCACAGCTGGAGGATCTTATTGATAGAGCTCTTGAGATTGGATCTTCTACTGCATCTACTAAAAATCATGGGGTCCCTTCTTCATTATTAGGATCTGCAGGGCAGCATGATGAGGAAGAAAAAAGAGTAACACAGAGAGAAAAGCCTTATATTACAAAAACAGAAAGAAGAAAGCTTAAGAAAGGCAGTGATAGCACTGAGAGTGCACCCACTGTGCGAGGAAAGCAGTCAGAAGAAAATCAGAAGACTCTGAAGCAGTGTGAGGGAGATGTAAACAAAGCAAAGTCTGGTGGCGGGAAAGTCAGTCGTGGACAAAAGGGTAAACTTAAGAAGATAAAAGAGAAATATGCAGATCAGGATGAGGATGAGCGTCGTATTAGAATGGCTCTGCTGGCTGTGAGTATTATGAACAGTGTGTGTTTTCATAATTGTTTCATTTTCTAGTGGTCTGGTTTGCTCCTTTTTTTCTGCTCCTCATTTTTGCAGGCATGATGATTTTAATCTGTGGCCTCCTGCATTGGGACTTGAAAAGCTTTTGCTAGGATTATCTTGTTACCTTATAAAGTAAAGAGTCTTGTTTTACCGACATGACCTAAAGTTGGGGATATCATACAAGTGAGGCAGATATAGGTTGCAATTTGCATCGACGTAAATGTGTTCTTAAAACCCATCATTTTTTGAGTAGAGTGGGTGGTTATAGGGTTTGGAGTGCACTAAGAAAAGGTCAGGCTTCAAAGGTGAAGATGCTAGCCCTTCTTAGAAAGCATTCACTGAGTTACTCTGATCCTGTTCTCTGGATCCTCTCCATACAGTTCTTTTGGGTCTTGTGAACTAGACAATATGAATCAGGTATATAAAAGAAATTCTTTGTATGACGTGGGCGTGGTGGGGGCCATGTGCATCAAATAGTCTTTAAGTGGCTTTTGGAGTTTATTTGATATTGTTTGGTCAATACTCCTTCCTTGCCTCATATTTCTTTCTGTCACGACCCAAAAACTGAGGTCATGATGGCACACATCTCAAAACCCAATCTGATGTGTAACCCTAAAAATAAAATTCATACAAAACTTCCAAAGAGGAAAGTGATTCCACGATTTAAATAAAAAGAAAAAAAAACAATGAAGAAATTATCCCAAAACCTGGTGTCATAAGTATAAAGAGCATCTAATACAAGGTTCGAATCTGAAGATACAACATAAGTCTCTGAATGATACAAAAGACTGAAAAATAAAGATAGACTAGTGACGATCCGAATTCTGGGACCTCACCACTAATCTGAGAATTACACAATCCGCTAGAATATTAACTGCCACGTGGGGTACCCCGACTAGTATCTGCATCAAAAAGGGACACAGAAGTAGGGGTGAGTACAATTCACATGTACTCAGTAGGTTTTAGCTGACTGAGTATAAGGAATTAATCAAACCTATGAAATAAACTAAGGAACGCTTCCACCTGCATATAGAAAAGTCCCACTTCGGCATCGGTGCCGCCAGTTTATATATATAGTGGCACGAATAAAGTATAATAACAACTCATAATCACAATTAATCAAATAATTCAAGCAGCACAAATGTCAATGCAATGCAATGCAATATGATGATGCAATGATGTGGTGGTACGGTGGAATCAAGACTGTCGCACAGCCTGTCGTATACACCTGCCGAGCTGTGCTACCAAGCAGGACCCATGGGGGTCTCGCAGACCATATACCTCAATCACAATATCTCATTATCCTTGCCACCTCCTCGTGGTCAAGGGATCACAATGCATCCACTACCCTGCCGGAAAACTACCTCGGTCAGGGACTCAAGATACAAAGGTTGGGATCACAATGCATCCACTACCCTACCGGAAAACTGCCTCGGTCAGGGACTCAAGATACAAAGGTTTAAAGGTGTTTCATTTTCTTTCTCAAAAAGAATTTCCATATTTCTCAACTTCCCATGTTTCATGATGTGATGAATGAGGATGAATGCATCAAAACACATATGCATGGAAGTAATAATCAACTCACATGTGGTATAATGTTCAAAGTTCTCAAAACTTAACCTACACATGATATTCACCCTCAATAAATAGTAACGGGAAGAACACACTTTCATTTAAATATTCACCCCTTTCTCAACAATATTTCAATACTCAAGTATGCTCAAAACCCCCAACTCAATCTCTCAGGCGGCATCACAAGTCAAATAATATACTCAAGCCTCTCTCTTAGGCAAATCATAATTCACATGCTCTCAAAGCAAATAAGATAACAAATAAGGCCCCCACACGGGCTATGTAATACAAATAAACCCCGTCACGGCAACACATTAATAAATAAGCCTCCACACGGACATCATAATATATATAACATTCTCAACTCATACTACAACCCCATCCCAAAGTCTATAACATATGAATGATTAATTACCCCATCTCAATCTCAAAGAAAGATAGCCAAACCTACCTCAATTGCCGAAACCGCACTCGAATACCTCCACCGGACAAGTAACTCTCGAATTCAGCGCTCGGAATGACAACCCACTATCAACAATGAAACATACACGTCACAAGGAGTCCAATGACACCCATATTGATAGGTTTCGGAACCGGGGGTAAAATGGTCCAAAAATTAACTATTTTCGAAAAGGGTCAAATCTGTAAATTTATTGAACAATCCCATTCTATTGGTAATAAGGAACTCATGGTTGAAAAACCCATAAAAATAGAGCTCAAAACGAGTTGGAAATCACAATTTTCCTTAAATTCGGATTAGGGAAGAAACAAGGATTTTTGGGGTTTGAAACTAAAATTTAAGAGTTAAAATCGTCAAAAACTTAATGAAAAAGGAAGGTTTTAGGTCAAAAATCACTTACCCAACACTTTGCCTCGAAAATCTCTTCTCAAATCACCTCAAGGAGTTCAAGAACTCAAACAAATGTTGAAAAATATTGAAATGAGAAGAAAGGGGCATTTTCTGCCCAAAAAGTTACTGTTCACGCGTGTTACTGTTCACGCGTGTTACTGTTCACGCGTGTTTTGTACAAATTTACGAAAATCACCCTCAAGGTCATTACAATATCCACCACTAAAAAGGATGTTCGTCCTCGAACATAAGATAAAATAAAGTACCTGGGGTCTCAAAAAGCTGAGGGTATCGAGCCTGCATATCAGACTCTAACTCCCAAGTCGCCTCCTCAGCAGGCCGATGCTGCCACTGCACCTTGACCGAAGCGACCTCCTTGGTCCTGAGTCTACGAAGCCGCCTATCTAGAATAACTGTCGGCTCCTCCTCATAAGTCAAATCCGGACTCAACTCTACCGCATCATAAGAAATCACATGAGACTCATCCGGTATGTACTTGCGAAGCATGGAAACATGAAACACCGGATGGACAGCTGACAATTTAGGGGGTAAGGCCAACTTATACGCCACTCCACCTACTCTCCTCAGGATTTCAAACGGGCCAACAAACCTTGGGCTAAGCTTGCCCTTCTTTCCGAACCTCATCACACCCTTCATGGGCGATATTTTAAGCCACACGCAATCACCCACCATGAACTCTAAGGGACGAACCCTCCTATCAGCATAACTCTTCTGACGACTCTGAGCTGTCAATAGTCGACCCTGAATCAAACGTACCCGCTCCACAGCATCCCTAAGTAAGTCAGTATCCAATGCATCAACCGCAACAGAATCAAACCATCCAATGGGTGATCGACACCTACGACCATACAATGCCTCAAATGGTGCCATTTGAATGCTGGAGTGATAACTGTTATTATAGGCAAACTCTGCTAAGGGCAAGTGTTGGTCCCATCGGGCACCAAAATCAATCACACAGGCCCTAAGCATATCCTCCAACACCTGAATAGTCCGTTCAGACTGACCATCGGTTTGGGGATGAAATGCTGAACTCATCTCTAGTCGCGTACCCAAACCACGCTGTAATGCCTTCCAAAAGTGAGAGGTGAACACTGAACCCCGATCCGATACAATAGAGATAGGCACCCCATGCAGCCTAACAATCTCACGAAGATAGATCCTAGCTAACTGATCCGCATTGTAGCTAGTCTTCACCGGAAGGAAATGGGCTGATTTGGTCAATCGATCCACAATCACCCAGACAGAGTCATACTTACCCAATGCCATGGGTAATCCAGACACGAAGTCCATAGTGATACGCTCCCATTTCCACTCAGGAATGGGCATCCTTTGCATAGGACCACCCGGTTTCTGATGCTCATACTTCACTTGTTGGCAATTTAGACACTTAGCCACAAAATCAATAATGTCTCTCTTCATGCCACACCACCAATAATGTTGTTTCAAGTCATGAAACATCTTTGCCACTCCCGGGTGAATCGAATACTTGGAACAATGAGCCTCCTCTAATATCATACGTACCCATTCACTAACCTTGGGCACACAAATGCGACCATTAATCCTCAAAACTCCTTCCTGATCAAGAGAGGCTGATTTTGCTTCACCACTCAACACTTTGTCTCGAATGGCCCTCAACTTTTCATCTTCAAACTGGTGTGTACGAATCTGGTCCATCAAAGTAGACCTAGCCTCCACAAATGCCAAAATACCATGATGTGTAGAAATATCCAGTCGGACCAACTGTCTAGCCAATGACTGAACCTCCAACGCCAAAGGCCTCTCCACAGCCTTAAGAAAGGCCAAACTACCCATGCTAGATGCTTTGCGACTCAGGGCATCCGCTACCACATTAGCTTTGCCCGGATGATAAAGTATGGTAATGTCATAGTCTTTCAATAACTCTAACCACCTACGCTGCCGCATGTTCAGATTCGGCTGAGAAAAGATATACTTAAGGCTACGGTGGTCAGTATAGACCTCGCAATGCACTCCATAGAGATAATGCCTCCACAACTTCAGAACAAACACCACTGCTGCTAACTCTAAGTCGTGGGTAGGATAGTTCTTCTCATGTACCTTCAACTGTCGAGAAGCATAAGCTATAACTCTACCTTTTTGCATCAATACACCACCCAAGCCGACTCCCGAAGCATCACAAAACACAATAAATGCCACGCCCTCCTCGGGTAAGGCTAGAATAGGTGCTGAAGTCAATAATTCCTTGAGCTTTTGAAAGCTCGCCTCACACTCATCAGTCCACTGAAATGCCACGGTCTTTTGAGTTAGCCTAGTCAATGGGGCTGCAATAGAAGAGAATCCTTGAACAAACCGACGATAGTAGCCTGCCAACCCAATAAAACTCCGAATCTCGGTAACCGAAGTAGGCCTAACCCAATCACGAACCGCTGCAACTTTGGCTGGATCAACCATAATACCATCCTTGGTCACTATATGACCCAAGAATGTCACGGACTCAAGCCAAAACTCACATTTGGAGAATTTTGCATACAACTTCTCCTCTCTCAATCTCTGAAGGACTGTCCTCAGATGCCTAACATGATCCGCCTCATTCTTGGAATAAACCAAGATGTCATCAATAAACACAATCACAAACGAGTCCAAATAAGGTCGAAATACCCGGTTCATCAACTCCATAAAAGCAGCCGGGGCATTAGTCAACCCGAAGGACATAACCACAAACTCATAATGCCCATAACGAGTCCTGAATGCAGTCTTCGGGATGTCAGATTCTCGAACTCTCAACTGATGGTAACCCGACCTCAAATCAATCTTTGAGAACACCGATGCACCTTGAAGCTGGTCAAATAAATCATCAATGCGAGGGAGAGGATACTTGTTCTTGATAGTGACTTTGTTCAACTGTCGATAGTCAATACACATCCTCATAGTACCATCTTTCTTCTTCACAAATAAAACCGGTGCACCCCACGGTGATACACTAGGTCTAATAAACCCTTTCTTCAATAAATCTTCCAATTGTTCTTTCAACTCTTTCAATTCTGCCGGAGCCATCCGATAAGGAGAAATAGAGATGGGTTTAGTGTCATGCTCCAAATCAATCACAAAATCGATATCACGATCAGGAGGAACTCCCGGCAAGTCTGTAGGAAATACATCCATAAACTCTCTCACCACCCTCGTAGTCTCTATATGAGATGACTCCGTGGTGAGATCACGTACATGAGCCAAATAAGACAAACAACCCTTATCCATCAAGCGACGAGCACGAATATAAGATATCACCCCCTTAGGGTATGAACTCGGATTACCCTTCCATACTAAGCTAGGTAAACCGGGATAAGCTAAGGTCACGGTCTTTGCATAACAATCTAATATAGCATGATAAGGAGATAACCAGTCCATACCCAGTATCACATCAAAATCAAGCATGTCTAATAAAATCAAGTCTGCACGGGTCTCTCTACCCGAAAATATCACCAAACATCCCTTGTATACCCGATCCACTACTAAAGATTCACCTATTGGGGTAGAAATAGTAATAGGCACAATAAGGGACTCACTCACATAATCAATACCCACATCAAAATAATTCGACACATAAGAATAGGTAGACCCTGGGTCAAATAATACTGAAGCAGAACGATGGCAAACTGGAACAATACCTGTAATAACTGCATCAGAGGCTTCTGCCTCATATCTACCCGGTATAGCATAGCATAACTGACGGTCACCCTTAGCCTGCGAACCACCACGAGCACCACCTCGTACTCTACCCCTAGCACCATGGGTGCCACCTCTAGTATTCTGCGAAGAACCTCGAATAGTTGGAGCATCTATAGAATGAACAACTGGTGCCCCAGGCCGTCCATTAGAAGGAGCACGTTTGGGGCAATCTTGGGCCTTATGCCCAAACTCATCACACACATAACAACCTCGAGGACCTGAACTCCGTGGGGAATAACTAGAATTGTCAAAACGACCTCCGGAGCTCGAAGAACCCTGAATAGCTGCCTGGACTGGTCTGCCCTGATAACCATGGGTTCCTGAACCCGAATATTCTCTACCCTTGGAGGAATGATCGCTGAATTGACCCTGCCGACGGAACCTCTTGGCCCCGCCCTGTCTAGCACGTCGGATACTCTCTATCATCCTGGCATGATCAATAATACTCTGAAACGTACCCCCAGACAATACAAGAGAGGCTGTAGCCTCCTGGAGATAACCGGCGAATCCCTTCACTAGTTTGCGAATCCGCTCGAATTCGGTGGGAATACTCGACATAGCATAACGAGATAACTCATGGAAGCGAGTCTCGTACTCAGATACAGATAAGGAGCCCTGCTCCAGTCTGTCAAACTCATCCCTACGCTGATCACGAAGGCTATATGGCACAAATCTCTCAAGGAACACCTCAGTAAACTGTTCCCAACTCATCATAGGAGAACCAATAGGTCTACGAGCAAGAACTGACCTCCACCATTCTTTGGCCACTCCCGCAAATTGATATGAAGTGTAAGCAACTCCATGTGCCTCTAAAATGCCTAGGTTGAACAACCTATCTTGACACTCAGTCAAAAAGTCATAGGCTTTCTCTCCGGCTTTACCATCAAACCTTGGAGGTGCCAATCGAACGAACCTCTCAAAACTCTTCTGCTCAGCTACCGACATGGCAGCATTAGCAGAAACTGGCGGAGCTGCAAATCTCGGAGGTGCAATAGAAGGCATTGAAGATGAACCAGGAGTCTGAAATCCTACACTAGGCCCCTGAACTGGCGGTGTAGCACCAACTGTGATAGGAGAACCTATAGTACCTGAAATAATACCAGAGGTAGGAGCACCATCCAGTCTAGCCAATAATCGAACCAATAGCTCTTGAAGCATCGGAGTACTATCGGGAACCACAGGAGGCTGGGATGGCCTCTCCTCCTCAGTCTTCTGCTCTAAGTCATCCTCATGCTCATACATGGGCTCAGGTGATAGCTCTCTAGCTCGTCCACGAGCAGGTGCCGCTCCCCTTGCTCGGCCTCGTCCCCTGACTCCACCACGTCCTCTACCTCGCCCGCGTACTGGGGCTTGAGCAGCAGGTGCAGCCTCACCCTCAGTAATTGTGGCTCTAGTCCTCACCATCTGCGCAGAAGGAATAGATCAGAGGTATACAACACTTGATATGAATAAATCGCACGAAGGGAGTAAAAAGAAAGAAATTCTCCTATTAAGTATCTTGTAGCCTCTCGAAGATAAGTACGGACGTCTACGTACCGATCCGCAAGACTCTACTAGACACCCTGCTCTTTAACTTATAAGACCGGTGAACCTAGTGCTCTGATACCAATTGTCACGACCCAAAAACTGAGGTCATGATGGCACACATCTCAAAACCCAATCTGATGTGTAACCCTAAAAATAAAATTCATACAAAACTTCCAAAGAGGAAAGTGATTCCACGATTTAAATAAAAAGAAAAAAAAACAATGAAGAAATTATCCCAAAACCTGGTGTCATAAGTATAAAGAGCATCTAATACAAGGTTCGAATCTGAAGATACAACATAAGTCTCTGAATGATACAAAAGACTGAAAAATAAAGATAGACTAGTGACGATCCGAATTCTGGGACCTCACCACTAATCTGAGAATTACACAATCCGCTAGAATATTAACTGCCACGTGGGGTACCCCGACTAGTATCTGCATCAAAAAGGGACACAGAAGTAGGGGTGAGTACAATTCACATGTACTCAGTAGGTTTTAGCTGACTGAGTATAAGGAATTAATCAAACCTATGAAATAAACTAAGGAACGCTTCCACCTGCATATAGAAAAGTCCCACTTCGGCATCGGTGCCGCCAGTTTATATATATAGTGGCACGAATAAAGTATAATAACAACTCATAATCACAATTAATCAAATAATTCAAGCAGCACAAATGTCAATGCAATGCAATGCAATATGATGATGCAATGATGTGGTGGTACGGTGGAATCAAGACTGTCGCACAGCCTGTCGTATACACCTGCCGAGCTGTGCTACCAAGCAGGACCCATGGGGGTCTCGCAGACCATATACCTCAATCACAATATCTCATTATCCTTGCCACCTCCTCGTGGTCAAGGGATCACAATGCATCCACTACCCTGCCGGAAAACTACCTCGGTCAGGGACTCAAGATACAAAGGTTGGGATCACAATGCATCCACTACCCTACCGGAAAACTGCCTCGGTCAGGGACTCAAGATACAAAGGTTTAAAGGTGTTTCATTTTCTTTCTCAAAAAGAATTTCCATATTTCTCAACTTCCCATGTTTCATGATGTGATGAATGAGGATGAATGCATCAAAACACATATGCATGGAAGTAATAATCAACTCACATGTGGTATAATGTTCAAAGTTCTCAAAACTTAACCTACACATGATATTCACCCTCAATAAATAGTAACGGGAAGAACACACTTTCATTTAAATATTCACCCCTTTCTCAACAATATTTCAATACTCAAGTATGCTCAAAACCCCCAACTCAATCTCTCAGGCGGCATCACAAGTCAAATAATATACTCAAGCCTCTCTCTTAGGCAAATCATAATTCACATGCTCTCAAAGCAAATAAGATAACAAATAAGGCCCCCACACGGGCTATGTAATACAAATAAACCCCGTCACGGCAACACATTAATAAATAAGCCTCCACACGGACATCATAATATATATAACATTCTCAACTCATACTACAACCCCATCCCAAAGTCTATAACATATGAATGATTAATTACCCCATCTCAATCTCAAAGAAAGATAGCCAAACCTACCTCAATTGCCGAAACCGCACTCGAATACCTCCACCGGACAAGTAACTCTCGAATTCAGCGCTCGGAATGACAACCCACTATCAACAATGAAACATACACGTCACAAGGAGTCCAATGACACCCATATTGATAGGTTTCGGAACCGGGGGTAAAATGGTCCAAAAATTAACTATTTTCGAAAAGGGTCAAATCTGTAAATTTATTGAACAATCCCATTCTATTGGTAATAAGGAACTCATGGTTGAAAAACCCATAAAAATAGAGCTCAAAACGAGTTGGAAATCACAATTTTCCTTAAATTCGGATTAGGGAAGAAACAAGGATTTTTGGGGTTTGAAACTAAAATTTAAGAGTTAAAATCGTCAAAAACTTAATGAAAAAGGAAGGTTTTAGGTCAAAAATCACTTACCCAACACTTTGCCTCGAAAATCTCTTCTCAAATCACCTCAAGGAGTTCAAGAACTCAAACAAATGTTGAAAAATATTGAAATGAGAAGAAAGGGGCATTTTCTGCCCAAAAAGTTACTGTTCACGCGTGTTACTGTTCACGCGTGTTACTGTTCACGCGTGTTTTGTACAAATTTACGAAAATCACCCTCAAGGTCATTACACTTTCATACAACCATAGTGGAGGTGAATGTAGAATGAGTCCTGCATCAAGCAAGTGCAATTGCTTTTTTTTTTTTCTCTCTCTCTAGGTATACACTCTATGATGAAATTACAAATGAGGATGCTTAAGTAGTGCAAGCATATAAAAGCCAAGAAGAAAGTTGAGTTGTCAACCTCAAACTTCCTTTTACAAAATATATGAACTAAAAAAGATATATTGTCCGTCTAGAGTATTTTCCTCGTCTTTTTCTTCAAATCTGTCCAACAACACTTGGTAGTTCATCACTTCTTGAATTTATTGGATCTACGTTTAAAAATTACTTTTGATGTTGTTTCAAAATTTATTTGATCTAGTCTGGTTAGTATGCCTTCCTCTCATCGAAGAGAATTCACTCTCTGGTTGGGACTTATTGATGCTATGCACCGACACTGCCTCTTTTTCCTTCTTCCAAAGGTCTTTCCTGTAACCTGACTAGACTTTCTTCCTGGTGATAGATCTATAAATCTTCTTTGAAGAAGTTTGTAACAGTATCATTTGTTAGCTTTTATTTTTCTTTTGTTCTCTAAAAAGCTGGGGGAGGGTTGGTGGGATGTGGTGGGTGGGGATTATTTTTCCTTTGCGCATCACAACTACAATATACTTCCAGAAGTTCTCCAACACGACTTTCTGTTCAAGTTTACCAGTGAGCATTACCAATCCATGATTAGATGCTTTCATTCCCATTACACTGGTAGCTCTACCTAGGAGTTGCTGATCCCTGTTATCATACTTGGCACAGATCATGCATTTGATGATCTATTGTTTTTCTTTCTCTTCAAAAGAAAAGATGATCCATTGTTTTCCTTTTGTGTTATTTCCTCTTATCATTTACCATCACTTTTTCTGTTCACGAGTTGGTGCTTGTTCACACTTGGCACTTGGGTTTCCATCAGAAGTATATGAACTTACCAATGAGTACATATATGAAATTCTTCAAGATGTTTGCATTTTCATTATCAAGCAATGTTTGCATTAGTTACAGTTCCAATGTAATTGCAGTCTGCTGGAAAAGTAGAAAAGGCTGACCAAACAATCCAGAGTGGAAAGGCTGATGCAGAGCCAGATAAGGGAGCAAAAGCAACTACTGGTAAGTTCTATGACTGCTTATATAAAAACTAGAAAAATAAAGCAGTGGTAAGTTGTATTGGCTTTCTGCAAAGATATAATATTTCTGCCAAGTGGGATCTTACGTTTACTTGTTCTACATTTGACTGCAGTATGAAATGTTGATTTATGTTTGTGTTTGATTGCAGCAAAATTTTTTACTTGCCTGTACTGTCTCTCTTGTCAAACACTTTTGTGGGAATTGATAGAAGTTATTCAGTGACACATGGCATTAGATTTAGAAATCTGATTTCTCCCACACAAAAAAAAAGTGTGGTAGAGTTGTACATTAAATGGAAGTAACTTACATTGCTATTCACATCTGTTGTGAATTTTAGTGTATCTTAGGACAGATAATGCCAAAAGAACTTCCATAAACGAGAGCGGTAAATTTCCAAATCTGTACCTTGCCTATTTGGAAGCGCCTTGTGGATTGTATGCTATTGGTTATTGATTGGGGGGAAAGCAGGGTGATAGTAGGGGTTATTTGAAATAAATACACAGCATTGCAACATGTGTAGAGAGTGTTTTATTGACTGAGTTTGTGATTTTATTTTGTTTCTATGGTTATAGTACTTGAAGATGCTGCAAAGATATGTTACAAGTGTAAAAAGGTGGGTCATCTCTCTCGGGATTGTCAAGAAAATGCTGATGAGACTCTGCAAAGTACATCGAATGGAGGGGATGCTCATTCTTTAACCAATGTGGGTAATACTGCTAACGACAAAGACAGGATATTCATGGAGGAGGAGGATATCCATGAGATTGGTGAAGAAGAGAGAGAGAAATTAAATGATGTGGACTACTTGACTGGAAATCCATTGCCAAATGATATTCTATTATTTGCTGTGCCAGTCTGTGGTCCCTATAATGCGATACAGTCTTACAAATATCGCGTGAAATTGGTGCCAGGCACTGTTAAGAGGGGAAAAGGTACATCTTTAATGTTATCACTGTTTTTGGAAAATATTTTTACTTGTGTCTGTTAAGGTCTTAAGCTGAATTGAAATACTTTTGCTGCAGTATGCATAGGATTCTGGCTTATATTCTCATTTATATGCTGTTTCACTAGAACCATTTTTTTTTATTGCCGTGGCTTTTATTTTCTATTGGCTATCGTTTTGTTGGGTGATGTAGGAAAAAATTAGTTGGACTGAGAATTTTTCTCCTTTGGCAGCGGCCAAGACGGCAATGAATTTGTTTAGTCACATGCCTGAGGCTACGAGCAGAGAGAAGGAGTTGATGAAGGCATGCACAGATCCTGAGCTTGTTGCTGCAATTATGGGTAATGTCAAAATCACATCTGCAGGCCTTACTCAGCTGAAGCAAAAACAAAAAAAAAGCAAGAAGTCGAGCAAAGCAGAAAGCTAGTCAAGGAAAAGCTTTCTATACAATGACAATAGTGTAACAGTGTTGGTGGTCCTTATTCGATGTAAATAAGGCTGGAGTTTTAATTTTGATCTAAATACATGTTTAAATCTTCAAATTAGGGAAAATGGCTTCTTAGCCCCCTACTAAATCACCGCAAAAGAGGTGACAAACATTACTTCTTTGTCTGATGTTAGTTACCAAACTGATTTCTATGATGTTATTTGGTGTTTTTCTTTGAATCCATCTCTCAAATTTTGATATGAAAATATGGTAATGATTAGATAATTGTGTGCTGGGAGTCGAGTGGAGCCAAGTCGAAGCCCTTGACTTGCCTAGTTATCTCAAGCAGTGGAGCTTAAGTAAATTTGCATTAAAATTTAAGAAGACCATAAATTTGCATTAAGAAGACCATCTTTCTGTTTTCATGCAAAACATCCAAAGCTTGAAATAACTGAGATGCTTCTAGGATGAGACGAAATTTTATAGTCAAGGGTAGGATTCTACTGAGAACTCACCCAACCACGGTAAAAGTTTTATTTTAACGAGCTGTATTATGGTCTGGATAATCATGTGAGTTGTTTGTTACATCTCTTACAACATATTATCTCGTCATTCCATATTAGGCTGTGGAGTTTGGAATACACGGACCCTAGTTTTTGCTTCAAATTCGCACATTCTTCAAGTTAGACTTAAATTACATATTTAGAAGGATTAATTATTTGGGCGAGTTCTCTTTAATAAATAATTATTATTATTCAATATACTTTTTAAGTATTACAATTTATAGTAATATATAGCAATAATAGGGGTAATTTCAAATATATAATAAAGTAATTAGTTTTCAACAAATATAACTATGTTTTATTTACATAAAACATTACCAAAAATCATAGGAAATATGCATTGACTATACAGTGTATCTTGCTTAAAGTCATAAAAAGTATACATTGACAATACAATATAACTTGTCTATACATGAACTATATACTGCCTATACAATATAACTTACCTATACATGAACTATATATTGACTATGCATTATGATACACACAATAAATTGAATATAACTTAAATATTCATGAATTATACACTGACTATTCATTCTCGATCAACTCAAAATCATATCTAAATAGTTCCAAATTTTAGATATAAAATCCTCTCGATGTTTTGAATTTTTTGATATATAATTCGCTCGAAATAATTCACGTTTTTGGTACGTCAAATTTTAAGAATAAAGGTAAACAATGAAGAAGAAGGGACAGAGGAAGAAGAAGAAGAAGGGAGTAGATGAAGAAGAAGGGTTGAGCAGATGAAGAAGAAGAAGAACAAGGAGACCAGCCATGGCTGCGTCAGTCATATTTTGTGAAAAACCTATGGCCGGATGACCATTTTTGGATCATACTCTGAAATTGTTATACATTATACCTCACACCAAACGACTCCTAAGTGATTTATTTTGTGTAAGAAATTTTAATTCAATGGATATTTTATTTTATTTGCTGACAATACTATATATTCTATTAGATTTGTCTCTCTCAATCTCTTTCTTGCTCTCTCTCACTCTTTCTTTCTTTCTCTCGCTTTTTCTCCGTTTCTTTTTCTCTCTCTCTCTTAGTCTCTTTTCTTCACTTTTCTTTTTTCATCTGCTTCCTCTTTTCTTTCTCATCTATGTCATTGTTGACTCTCCACAATCGGTATTAAAAAACTTCAAAACTTTGATTTAAAATTTAATTTTTAAAAATTATTATTTTATTTGAACTGGGTATTGTTGAAAACGTCTGAATATATTGTTTAAAACTTATATCTCAATATTGAGGATGTTTGGTGAATATTAAAATTGATTTTAGCAAGACTTGAAATTATTGATATTTGAAGATTTGAAGATATGAAGATTTGAGGATATGAAGATTTGAGGATATGAAAATATGAAGATTTGAAGATTGTATTAAAATTGAAATAATTTCAACAATATGTATTAAAAATATATTGTGCTTGTATTATAAATGTCGTAAATTATTCTGGTTGGTGTCAGTCTGAAATATGTATTATAAACATATTGTTCATGAATAAAACGTGTAATATATGTGTCTTGTAAATTATTCAGATTTATATTACACTAAGTTGAAAAGGAGTGATGTCAACAAAATGTATTAAATATGTATTATAACTATTATAAATTTTTTGATTTTGTATTTACTAAGACAAGGAGTGATGCCTGTAAATTGTATTAAATATGTTAAATATGTATTGTCCATGAATTGAATTAAGTATGCATCATAAGTATTATAAATTTTTCTAATCTGTATCACTAGAAAAAAGGAGTGAAGCCCGAAATATATACAAAATATATATTAAAAGTGTTATAGATCCTGTTGTCTGCATCATGATACACGACAAAAAGAGTAAAATTTGTAATGTGTATTAAATATGTATTAAATATTTATTATAAGTGTTATATTTTTTTCATCTATTAGAAAAAGGTGTGACACCTGCAATATGTATTAAATACGTATTATAATTGTTATATATATATATATATATATATATATATATTAATTATAATGTGTAAGAATTAAAGCGCAATAAATATACGAACAAACTTGAACCAAGAACAACAATTGTATATATAACTTCAAACAACTATACTACAATTTTTATATCTTCAAATCTTTTAATTATCAAACTTTCAAATCTTCGAACCTTCAAATTGTCAAATCTTTAAATCTTCCAAACTTCAAATCTTCAAACCTTTAAATCTTTAAATCTTCAAATACAATCCTTTAAATATTCACATGATTTCAATCTTCAAATATTAATATGTCACGACTTAAGCTAGACCCTAGACGTGACACGACGATTCGGATCCCGAGAGGTCCAACTAAGCCTCTTGACATATCGTAAATGAACATACATAAAGTAAGTAAATCAACGAGACTAAATTATAAATGCAGAATGAAGTCTCAAAGGGGAAAATCTCATCATAAAAAGGGAAACAATGTAAAATCTCTGAAGCAAGACAATGTAGACTCCATAACAATCTAACATGCCTCTACTACTATGGATGGAGATTAGGACAAGTTTCTAATTCATCAATATAAGAAATAAGTCATAAGGAACAATGAAAAACCTAAATGTCTTGTCCTCGAATCATGATGACTCACCAACAAGTAGAAATGGTAACTCAAGCTTTAGCCACGAGTGGGAGATGCGTGATGATCGTCGGATCCTATATTATGATACAATGTAGGCAAAAAGTATACAATAGTAAATAGAATGCACTAAGTATGTGAGAAACATGAACAATGATAATCGGACATAAACAATATGAACATGTGATACATGACCAATATCTTAAAAACATGAGTAAAACTTGAAAACACTTGAAACATATCACATGGTCAATGCATCATAAGACATCATCATAAGCTTATAAACATAGCATATACATATGTGGGATATTAACCTTAATTGACATGTGTCACTACCCAAGTTATGCCCTAGGTATGACATGGCAATTAGAATCCCGAGGGGCTCCAACCAAGACTCTTAGCATATCATTCATGGGCATTTATAAGGTAGATGCAACAATAAAGCTAAAATATAGATGCGAAAGTAAAGTCTCAACATGAATAGTCTTAATAAAATATAATAAGTATCAAATAGAAAGACAACATAGACTCCATGAACATCTAATATGCCTCTACTAGTCTAGATGGAGGCATAAGACAAGCTCCTACTCACCCAAAACTAAAAGATAACGTCATAATGAAAGAAAGTAAACTCATGTTGGTTCCATTGGATCATGAGGACTCACCAATCAAGTGGTGATAGCAATAACCTACTCTAGCCACGAATAGGAGGATGAGCATGATCGTCGGACCCTATATTACGATACAATATAGGAAAGGAGTATGCGTTAGTATATGGAATGCACTAAGTATGTGGGAAGCATGCATGAACAATAATAATAAGTCATAAATAATATAAACATAGAATGCATGACCAATATCTTGAAAATATGAGCAAAACTTAAAAATATTTAAATATCATGATCATGTGGTCAATGCATCATAAACATCAAGAGAACTTAAACCATATCATAAACCTTTGTGTGGGATAGGATCTTTAACCGACATATAAGACAATGCGAGCTACAACATAGAATACAATATAACTCCCACAACGAGAAGAGAGAGGCTACTTTGCCTAGGTAGACTCCATAAGAACTTTCTTTACATTGAGCTATTTGTGGGTTCCACTAGTTAGGCCATATTGGCAAACCTATGCGGGCATCTTATTTAGACACTAAAGGTTGCTACAAGAATTCTCTTGGGTCGTTACTTGAGCTTTTGGACCGAACTCCACCTTAAAGTCCTCTCGATGCTTAGTCGTTATCCCAACAAAATTTATGAAAACATAGTCATTAACATCATTAGGAAAGACATAATAGATATCAATCCTCATAAAAAATTAATCATAAGAATAGCTCATAAACATGATTGATTCATATGAATTCATGAGTCGGTTCGAAAATCCTTTCACCTCTTTAACATGAATGTGTGTGGGAAACCCATCACAACCTTTATACCTTGCTTGAAACATCATTGAAATCATAGTTCATCATTGTTCATTACTTTTCATGAGTCATTCATAAGCCTTGATAATTATTCATAAAAATCCTTTATAAATCATAATCATAAATCCTTAAAATCATACTTGAAAATAGCATAAAATATGGGTCCATGAAATTCAACTTTAAATCATGCAATGTAACTTGAATTATTCATAATTAGATCAATAATAATAAAATGCACCATAAATTAGATGACCTAATGCAATTTCATAAAAATTAGGGCTGAGAAGAAGAGTTCACAAAGAAAATTTGAGAAGAACCTTGGGACTCCATGAATAGAAGGATCCATGGATGAATTTCGACATACCTTAGATAATGGATGCCCTAACTGCACTTGAATTGGAGACTTGAGCTTAAAACCCTCAAAATATTGCTTGAGGAAGAAGAATATCTTTGAGAAAGGACTTTAGAGAGAAGATTTTATGTTTAGGGTGATTGGGAGAGAACGAAGGAGTTAGGTGGGTTTAGGGTAATTAATAGAATAGAATTTGTACCCAAAAATATCCAAATACATTAATGAACCAATAATAAAAAGACCAAAACACCCCTAAACTTAATTGAACGGATCTCTGGACAGAAGGTCAACACGGCCCATGAAAATCATCACAGTTCGTGGTGATGGTCGTGGCCAGGAGGGTGAGCTGGGGCCTAGAAGAGGTTGCTTCCAAGAAGAACCCACAACCCGTGGTGCTCTCCACGGACTATAGATCCAATTGTGGTCCTCATTCAAATTAGGGGGCCTTGGGGACTCAAGTTCACGGATGGGTACACGATCTGTGGAGTCCATCACACCCTGTAAACCCTGTTGTGGAACTTTTCCCTTTTTCTCAAATTTCTAAGGCTCCACCATGGTTCCTTTCACGGCCTGTGGTGAGATACATGGTCTGTGTACATGGCTCGTGGAGCCCATCTGGTGCAAAAATCTATAATTTTTGGAAAACTTCCTTTAAGCTTTGTTTTTCAATTTCTAACTTACGAGGTCTTACAATATCTTCTCCTTGGGAATATTCTTCCTCGAATGAGAATCAAAATAACATGAATGGAATAGGAAAAAGACATAACAACCCAACATGAATGCAAAACATATTGAAAATGCATACAAATACGGAATTTTCAATCCCAAGCTAAAACATGACTTTAAAACTCATTTCATGAACATGTTTGCATATGAAAATATGAGAATGACTGAAACACATGGATTGGAAGGAGTGAATCATGAAGGAACTCAATACCTTATTTAGGAAAGAAAGGAAAGATATGACGATATCATGACATCATATCATCTTCAGCTTCTCATGTAGCACCCTCAACCTCTTGGTTCCTCCATAATACCTTCACAGATGCTATTTCCTTGTTCCTCAATCTTCTAACTTGTTGGTCTAGAATCTCAATTAGAACCGCCTCATAGGATAGACTCTCCTCCACACCAACGTTGTCCAATGGTACAATAGAGCTAGGATCACCAATATACTTTCTTAATAAGGACACACGAAACACTGGATGCACCGCTACCAATTCAGAAGGCAACTCCAACTCATATACCACCTTGCCAATTTGGCTAAAAAATTAGTATGGGCCTGCATAGTGGGGAATGAGCTTCCCCTTCTTTCCAAAATGCATCAAACCCTTCATGGGTGAAATTTTTAAGTAAGCCCAATCATCTACCTCAAATTCAAGTTCCCTCCTCCTAAGATCTAAATAGGACTTCTATTGACTCTGGACAGTTTTCAATCTCTCTCTAATGAGTCTAACCTTATCCATGGCCTCATACACCAACTCGAGTCCAATTAAGGCTACTTCACGAACTTCAAACCAATCAATATGAGACCTTCACCTCCTACTATATAGGGCCTCAAATGGAGCCATCTGAATATTAGAATGGTAGCTATTGTTATAACCAAACTCGATCAACGATAAATAATTATGCCAATTACCCTTAAAGCCAATAAAACAAGCTCTCAACATATCTTCCATGTACGCTTGGCTTGACCATCTGTATGAGGGTAAAAAGTTGTGCTAAGCTTAACTTGAGTACCAAGACCTTTTTGAAAAGACCTCCAAAACTGAGATGTGAATTGAGTACCTCGGTTTGAAATGATCGATAATGGGACACCATGAATTTAATCAACTAACAAATATGAATTCTAGCATAGTGCTCAACTGAATAGGAAGTATTAATGGGAAGAAAATAAGATGACTTAGTCATTTGGTCAACAACTATTCAAATAGAATCATGTTGCCTTCGAGTATAAGGCAAACCTGTAATGCAGTTCATATTCAAATCTTCCTACTTCCAAGTAGGAATCTCAGTATCTTGACCTAATTCTCTTGGTTTTTGATGCTCAATTTTCACTTGTTGACATTAGGATATTTGACCACAAACTCCCCAATATCCTTATTCATGCCATTCCACCAATATACTTTCCTCAAATCTCTATACATCTTTGTGGAACCCGAATGAATAGACTACTGCGAGCTATGAGCCTCGAATTGATCAATTCTCTTAATTCATCAACATCGGGAACACACAAATGACCTTGATATCTAAGTACACTATCTCCCTTTTGGAAAAAAGTCTCAATGACTTTCTCGGCAACCGCTTTCTTCAAATCAACCTAAGTTGGATCATTATTGCTTTTCCTGAACATATGCGCAGAAGAGATGATTCAGAACTGTTTTAAACAACAACATTGCCATTCTCAGAATCAACCAATCGAACACCTAAGCGAGCTAGTCTATGAACATCACGAACCAACTCTTTCTTTTCATCATTTATATAGGCAACACTATTCATGGACAATTTACTTAGAGCATCAGTAATCATATTCATTTTACCTGAATGGTACAACACACTCATATCATAATCCTTGTAACACCCCCTAAAAATATTGTATATGATGTTCTAATTCTCGATAAAAATAATATCTCTTCTTTATTTTGGGAATAACTTTTAATAGGATAGTCTAAATTAGGTGATTCAAATTTCTAAATAACTCGAAGATTATTACCTACAACTTTTGTGAAGACAATAATTTAAGTTTAGGAGGTTAATTAGGTCAAATAAATTAATTATTGTAAGACATGGTGCTCTGACAAAATAAAGTATTTGTAGAAGAAAAATCACATCTCACTGTAGGATACTACAAATTGGTTGATTCTTAAACGACATAAAATTAGAATTCTAGAGAAACAATTCATATTAAGACACCAAATTCTAATGAGGAAGTTATCATTTTCAAACGCAGCTCCGACAAAGGGTATTCCATTAAAAGAAGGTTCATCTCACCAACCATGGAAAGATCTAGATCCATTTGACATCACCTATGTCATCAGTAGTCCTCTATTTGACATTACCCATGACATCACAATCTTCCATTAAATTTTCAGAGTTTTTTTATAATTATTTTAATTATTGTTAGGTCTCTCCTTCACACCTATAAATACCCTCCTTATTTTATTATTTTGTTCATCAAACTTTCTCAAGCAACTCTTTTCTCGATACACTCTTTTACTCATTCTCAAAATATAGTTTTAGTTCTTAGTAGTATATAAATACTATTATGGTGATTCATATACTCTGGGTAGTACATAAAACGCTTCGGCTAGGAAAAAATGCTAGGATTCAATAGTGTTTATTAAGTCCTTCAATTCTGAGTAACGCTATGGATTCCAGGTATGTAAGGCTTCAATTAGAGTATTCTTTCCACTCTCATGCCTAAAGTATTTTTATTATATGATAAATTATATTTATTTTCTTTAAACTTTACTCTAAGTTATATGGGTGTTTATCCATGGGTTCTTCCACCCATGTAGATCAAAACTCTTTCAACTAAATCTCTTGATTTCAAGTAAGATTTTTTTATGGGTAATTCTTATTTATACTTAATAGCATGAATCATGGTTAAACTAATGATTATTGATCTATTTTGATGCAAAATGATTTCATATGTATGAATTGATGGTTTGCAAGTATTTTCTCTATTTAGCTCTTTAAAGGTTTTTGAAATTCAAGGTGAATTGTTTAAAACATGATTTTTAATTGATGGATTTCAAAGTATTTATGTATAATTTCATTTACATTCATGTTTGAAAGTTGAAGTGATTTGAACCCACCTAGTTTTACTATGTTTTTAATGAAGTTTGATTTGAAATCTTTGACTCCAAATAAATATTTATGAAAGCAATATCTATGATCAAAAGAGAGTCTTATGAAATAAAAGAATGATGAAATGATATTAATGATGGATTCTTTATGCAATAAGAACAATTCTTGAATATTTGAATTACCAAAGGTTTTAATGAGCTATTCTACCGAATATGATATTTTGAATTCTCAAACTATATGCTATGACTATTTTGAAGTATTAAACTATTCCATGTGATTGACTTAGCACTGAATGAGTCATTGATGTGGGATTCGATAAGGGAATCCTAGTAGCAACCCTTTGTCTCATTAACTATACGCCAAAATAGGAGCCCTTGTAGGCTTAGGCTAATGGATCCACAAATAGCCCTTGAATTTAAAGTTAAATAAATGAATGAAGTTGACGGAGTTTTATCCAGCAAGTAGTCTCTCCAGACAATGTAGGAGGTTATGTTGGATTCCATTTAATAACTCACAGGGTCTTAATGTCGGTTATGGTCATTTTCCCATATAATGAATGTTTTAAAGGATATCTATATGATTGATTATGCATGCATTGCATTATGTTTCATATTACATAAATATTTTAATGTTTTCTCAATGTTCATACTTGCTTATTTTCTTAGTACATTCAAAGTACTAACACATACTCTTTTGCCTACATGATATCACCATGTAGGGACCGGTGCTCCTCCTCATTCTCCTCTACGTGGCTAGTTGAAATTTCGTTTGATATTTCTTTCTATTATGATTGAGGGTGAGCTAGGGACTTTTCTTAGCCCCGTTAAATCTAAAAGTCAGAGGTATTATTGGACATATGTAAGTTGAAGATTTACTATTATGATTTCCATTTATTTATTTATTGTTATTACCTATAAAAGGCTAAAAGAATGCTAAGAGGCTTGTTTGAGGTACTTTCGGGTTCCTCATTCACCATGTCATGTCTAGGACCTAGGATTGGGTCGTGACAATCTTGGTATCAGAGTCTGATATTTTGAATGGTCCTCAGATTCCAATATACTGTGCCATATAGGATCTTGTTCTTGGTTGTGAAGCGAGCCATAACTATGAATAGAAGACTATGAGACATTTAGGAAAGTTTCAACTTCTTTCAAATTCATATTGTGCCTTAGAGTGTCCTAAGCTTTTCTTTAACTAATGACCAATTTCGTGTTCTCTAGATAATGACTCATGGAAGAGCACCTCCAAGAGCAAGGGTTGACGACCAAGCTCCTCCGGTTCCCAATGCCCCACATCATGAGGAAGGTGTAACCCATGCCGAGTTTTGTAATATCATTACGTTTTTGACTTAAGTCATAGCCAACCAAGGGCATCAAGGTGTTCCTCCTCCCCAAATACAAAATCCAGCCTCTAGGATTCGGGATTTCCAAAGGATCAATCCGCTCGACTTTGATGGTTCTAAACTAGATGAGGACCCTATGGAGTTCATTAATGAGATGTTCCAGATTATGGCTATCATGGGTGTGCCACCGAATGAGAAGGCCGAGCTAGTGGCCTATTTACTCAAAGGTATGGCTCGAGTATGGTATGAACAATGGGTTGTTGATATGGATGAAAAAATGGGGCCGATAGGATGAGAAGAGTTCAAAGGTGTCTTTCTAGACCGCTTCTTCCCATTGGAGCTAAGGGAGGCCAAATTCCAAGAGTTCATCAACCTCTATCAAGGGATTATGAGCATGAGGAAGTGTTCTCTCAAATTCACTAAGTTGTCAAAGTATGCTCCCTTCATGGTCTCTGACCCAAGAGCTAGGATGAGCAAGTTTATTTCTAGTGTCTTAAGTTTGGTGTTTAAGAAGTGCAAAACAACCATATTGGTCAAGGAGATGGACATCTCTCAGTTAATGACTTATGCAGAATAAATTGAAGAAGAGAAGCTGAGAGAGAGAGATTAAGAGGGTTCAAAAAGGCTAGAGTGGATGGTAGAGGGTTTAACCCTCAAAGGTCCGGTTATGGTAACAATGGCAAAGGCCAAGGTGGGCAATGGTTTGTGGGGCAAGGTTCCACCAATACTCCTCCTCCAAGGTTCAACAAGGATAAGGGTGCTAAACAATGGTTCCAAGAGATAATGTTGCTGCTCAAACTTTCCCCGCGTCCAAGAAGTGTGGAAGGACTCACAAAGAGTAATGTGTAGCCAACTCCAATGCATACTTTAAGTGTAGAAAGATGGCCCACCATGCTAGGGATTGTAGATATGGTGGTGGTAGGCCTCAAGGCCAAATTACTGATGGTCAACAAGCCCAAGAAGGTGTCTAACGCACCAACCGCTTTTACGCCTTGCATGGGAGACGAGAGGTTGAGGATGCACCCAATGTCATTACCGTATGTTAAAGGTCTTTGCTTTTGATATGTATGCACTATTAGATCTTGCCTCAAATTTATCATCTTTTACTCCTTTCCTTGCTAATAGGTTTTATGTTTATCCAAAGTGTTATTAGAGCCCTATTTGATGTCTACCCCCATTGGTGAGTCGGTTATTTCTAGAAAGGTCTATAGGGGTTGTTCCATGTCTATCTTGCATAAAGTTATTCCTTGTGATCTCATTGAGCTTGACATGGTAGATTTCAATGTCATTCTTGGTATGGATTGGTTACATACATCTTATGCTTCCATAGATTGTAGGAATCATCGAGTCAAGTTCCAATTTCCAAATGAGTCCGTCATTGAATAGGAGGGTCATGATTCGATGGTGAAGGGTAAGTTCATTTCTTATCTTAAGGCCCAAAAATAATTTCTAAGGGTTGTATTTACCACATTGTGAGGGTTAGGGATGTCAACTTTGAAAGTCCTCCTCTTGAGTCGGTTCCCATAGTCAATGAATTCCTTTATGTCTTTCCCGATGACCTTCCTGGTGTCCCTCCCAAAAGGGAAGTTAATTTTGGTATCGATTTCCTACCCGATACCCAACTATCTCTATTCTTCCTTACTGGATGGCTCTAATAGAATTGAACGAGTTAAAGGAATAATTAAAGGACTTGTTAGAAAAGGAGTTCATAAGACCAAGTATTTCTCCATGGGGTGCTACCTTGTTATTTGTGAGAAAGAAGGATGGGTCGCTTCGAATGTGCATAGACTACCAGCAATTAAATAAGATGACCATTAAGAACAAGTACCCTCTCCCTAGAATAGATGACTTATTTGATCATTGCAAGGGGAAAGTCATTTCTCCAAGATCGACCTTTGGTCCAGCTATCACCAACTATAGGTGAGGGAGTGTGACATTTCCAAAATAGCTTTCCAAATAAGGTATGGTCACTTCGAGTTTGTGGTGATGAGTTTTGGGTTAACGAATGCGCCGGCGGCATTCATGGACTTGATGAATAGGGTGTTCAAACCTTACCTTGATATTTTTGTAGTGGTATTCATTGATGATATTTTGATTAACTCTCGGGGTGAGTAAGAACATAAAAATCACTTGAGAGTTGTGCTTCAAATGTTGAGGGATAGGAAATTGCTTGCAAAATTTAGTAAGTGTAAATTTTGATTGAAGGAGGTGGTAGTTCTTTGTCTGGTAGTGACCGATGATGGGATCAAGGTTGATCCTATGAAAATGGAGGCAGTCAAGAACTGGCCTAGACCATTGTCTCCTTTAGATATTAAGAGCTTCTTAGGTCTAGCCGGGTACTATAGAAGGTTTGTCGAAGGAATTTCTTCCATCTTATCTCCTATGACAAAATCGACCCAAAATAAATCCAAATTCATATGGACGGATGAGTGTGAGAAGAGTTTTCAGACTTTGAAAGATTGACTTACCTCCGCTCTTATTTTCACTGTACTAGAAGGATTAAAAGGGTTTGTAGATTATTGTGATGCTTTAAAGATTGGTTTAGGTTGTGTCTTAATGCAAAACGACAAGGTCATAGCCTATTCTTCTAGAAAATTAAAGGTGCATGAGCGTAACTACCCTACCCATGACCTTGAATTGGCGGCCGTTGTTTTTTATCTGAAGATTTGGAAGCATTACCTCTATGGGGTGCATGTGGATGTGTATACCGATCATAAAAGTCTTCAATATATGTTCACCCAAAATTACCTTAATCTAAGGCAAAGAAGGTGACTAGAACTCCTTAAGGACTATGACATGAGTGTGCACTATCATCCGGATAAAGCCAATGTGGTTGCCGATGCACTTAGTAGAGTATTTATGGGGAGTGTGGCCCATGTGGATGAAGGGTAGAGGGAGTTGGTGAAAGATGTTCACTGGTTGGCTAGATTAGGGGGGAAGTTATGTGGTACTAATAATGGTGGTATGGTTGTTCAAAATAGGTCTGAATCCTCTTTGGTGGTGGATGTTAAATCAAACCAAGATCTTGACCCGATGTTTATCGAGTTAAAGAAGTTGGTGAAGTAAAAGAAGATAGAGGTCTTTTCCCAAGGGGGAAATGGGGTTCTATACTACCAAGATCGGCTATGTGTTCCAAATGTTAATGGCCTTAGGAGTTAGATCTTGATGGAGGCTCATAATTCTACATACTCCATTCATCCCGGTTCGATAAAAATGTACCGAGACTTAAAAGAGTTCTATTGGTGGGTTGGAATGAAGAAGGACATAGAAAGGTTCATGTCTGAATGTCCGAATTGCCAACAAGTGATGGCTGAACATCAAAAGCCGGGTGGCCTATCCCAAGACATTGAAATTCCTATTTGGAAGTGGAAAGATGTGAATATAGATTTTGTAGTGGGTTTGCCTCATACCCGAAAGCGTCATGAGTCGTTTTGGATAATTATTGATAAAATGACTAAGTTGGCTCACTTCCTACCTGTTAAGACTTCCTATAGTGCCGAAGACTATGCCAAGTTATATATTCAGGAATTGGTAAGGTTGCATGGTTTACCATTATCCATTATTTTGGATTGTGGTACCCAATTCACTTCTCACTTTTGGAGATCGTTTCAAAAGGGCCTCGGTACTAGGGTAAAATTGAGCATCGCATTCCATCCTCAAACGGATGGGCAAGCCGAAAGGATGATTCACACACTAGAGGATATATTAAGGGCTTGTGTGTTAGAGTTTAAAGGAAAATAGGATGATCATCAACCGTTCATTGAGTTTGTCTATAATAATAGATCCCCGATTGGTTGGTTTGAAGTAGGTGAGATGACCTTGTTAGGCCCCAATTTGGTACTTGATTCTTTAGAGAAGGTGAAGATCATTAGAGAAAGGTTGAAGATGGCTCAAAGTCGTCAAAAGTCCTATTTCAATACTAGAAGAAGGGATCTCGAGTTTAATATGGACAATTGGGTGTATCTGAAGGTTTCACCCATGAAAGGTGTGGTGTCACGACCCAACCCCGTAGGCTGCGACTGGGGTCCGACCTGGACCCTCTTATGCGTATTTATCAACTACACTCAAGTTGAACCATGTGTGATGTGATACTATATACAAAAACCTCAATAGTTTAAAACTTTTTCATGTACCTGTAACCTCTTTCATTCGTATCGTATCATGAAAAGGCATGCGCCGACGAGGCTGCCATAATATAAACACATTTATAACATGTCCTATAGGCACCGTCGAAACAAACTTATAAACAACCCACATTTATATGTCTACAGACCTCTAGGAATAGCAACAGTAACATATGGCGGAACAGGGCCCCCGCCATATCCCTGAATGTACAAATATATACATTAAGTGACCAGCATCAAAATTTAGGCTCCAGAACAGTGAAGCACTTCCGACACAGCTGAGAGGAACTCCTACGCTGATGGATCTCCAGAATAAACATCTGTACCTGCGGTCATGAAATGCAACCCCCCGAGAAAAGGGGTTCAGTACGATATATGTACTGAGTATGTAAAGCATAACACATCGTAACTGAGACCATAACTGAAATAGAGATGCAGGGGACAAGTATAACAACTTAATGAATTACTGTACCTGCACCTTAGGACATGTAACTCATACACATCATCATATGCTGTGCCCGACCCTCTAGTGAACTCGGTGTTATAATCACTTCTTCATAATCACATATCATCGTATCATAATGCATTTCATTTCATCATATCATCATATATGGTATCATCTTATCATGTATGTTATCATATTATACCCGGTTCACTACGGGACTCGGGGTCACAATTTATCACTCTAATCTTATATGCATGCCTACATAAAGTATCCGACCCTTTAGTGAGGGACTCGGTGAATGGAGTGGTGTATGTCTATAGCATACCATCATAATATACATATGTACCTGACCCTCTAAGGAGGGACTCGGTGGTGCCTCCCTTATTTCGCCACATATACTATCATATTGCAGCCGGCCTGGGACTCGGTGAATAATCGTATCGTTATAACATATAATATATATCACACCTCACGTACGGCATCGTCTCCTTGTACGTGGAACTATACACATCCGGCCCAGGACGCGGTGAAAGAAGTAGTAAAGCTGCGCCCGATATAATATCCGGCCCATCGTGGGACGCGAAGAAAGAAGGGTTACAACATGCACGAGTAGAGTAATGAGAAACTATATGCAACTAAGCCACCCTCTGAGACTCAATGAAACACTCAAGTGAATCATCACCTGAAGACTAAGAAGGTACTTATCCGAAGTTCCCTTTAGATGTCATTAGGAGTTACATCAATTAGGGCCTCAGGAATCACAGACATGCATCAAGATAATGCCACCTAGCTTATGCAATCAGAAACATGGTTTATGCAATCAAGGACACGATTGTGCAATCAGAGACACAGTTATGCAATCAGAGACACAGTTATGCAATTAGAGACACAGTTATGTAGTCAAAGACTCAACTTATACAATCAAACGCGTTTACCATTTCAGAGCCTTTAAATGGAGAGGAGCTGGTACTTCCACTTATTATTCATTATATAGAAGGCTCGAGAATAGTAGTTTGACTACTTTCAGACTCTTAATGTTCAGGAGTGATTAAACTTCTATATCAACAATTCATATTAAGACACCAAATCCTAATGAGGAAGTTATCGTTTTCAAACACAGCTCCGAAAAAGGGTATTCTGTTAAAAGAGGGTCATCTCACCAACCATGGAAAGATCTAGATCCATTTGACATCAACCATGACATCACAATCTTCCATTAAATTTTTAGATTTTTCTTTATAATTATTTTAATTATTGTTAGGTCCCTCCTTCACACCTATAAATACCCACCTTATTTCATCAAGCTTTCTCAAACAACTCTTCTCTCTATACACTACTTTACCCATTCTCAAAATATAGTTTTAGTTCTTAGTAGTGCAGAAATACTATTCCGGTGATTCATATACTTCGGGTAGTACACAAAATGCTCCTGCGAGGAGAAAATGCTAGGATTCAAGAGTGTTTATTAAGTCCTTCGATTCTGAGTAACGCTTCAAATTTCAGGTATGTAAGGCTTCAATGAGAGTATTCCTTCCACTCTCATTCCTAAAGTATTTTGATTATATGATAAATTATGTTTATTTTCTTTAAACTTTATTCTAAGTTATGTGGGTGTTTATCCATAGGTTCTTCCACCCATGTAGTTCAAAACTCTTTCAACTAAATCTCTTAATTTCAAGTAAGATTTTCTTATGGGTAATTCTTATTTCTACTTAATAGCATGAATCATGGTTAAACTAATAATTATTGATCTATTTTGATGCAAAATGATTTCGTATGTATGAATTGATAGTTTGAAAGTATTTTTCTCTATTTAGCTTTTTAAAGATTCTTGAAATTCAGGTGGGTTATTTAAAACATGATTTTTAATTAATGGATTTCAAAGTATTTATGTATAATTTCATTTACATTCATGTTTGAAAGTTGAAGTGATTTGAACCCACCTAATTTTACTATGTTTTCAATGAAGTTTGACTTAAAAGCTTTGACTCCAAATGAATGTTTATGAAAGCAATATCTATGGTCAAAAGAGAGTTTTATGAAATGAAAGAATGATGAAATGATATGAATGATGGATTTTTTATGAAATAAGGATAATTCTTGAATATTTGAATTACCAAATATTTTAATGAGTTATTCTACCGAATATGATGTTTTGAATTATCAAGCTATATGCTATGACTATTTTGATGTATTAAACTATTCTGTGGGATTGACTTAGCACTGAATGGGTCATTGAGGTGGGATTCGGTAAGGGAATCCTAGTAGCAATCCTTTGTCTCATTAACTATGTGCCAACATAGGAGCCATTGTAGGTTTAGGATAATAGATCCACAAATAGCCCTTAAAGTTAAATAAATGAATTAATTTGATGGAGTTTTACCCGGCAAGTAGTCTCTCCGGCCAACGGAGGGGGCAATGCTAGATTCCATGTAATAGCTCATAGGTTCTTAATGTCGTGGTCATTTTCCCACAAAATGAATGTTTTAAAGGATACCTATATGATTGATTATGCATGCATTGCATTATGTTTCATATTACATAAATGTTTTAATATTTTCTCAATGTTCATGCATGCTTATATACTTAGTACATTCAAAGTAATAAGGCATACTCTTTTGCCTATATGATATCACCATGTAGGGACCGGTGCTCCTCCTCATTCTCCTCCATGTGGCTAGTTAAAATTTTGTTTGAAGGTTACTTTTGGTGAGTTTCTATGTTCTGGGAACAATACTATTTTATCTTTGTAACTTATGATATGTTGAGATCTTTAGACACTTACTATGATATTTCTTTCTATTATGATTGATAGTGAGCTAGGGACTTTTCTTAACCCTGTTAAATCTAAAAGTTAGAGGTATTGCTGGATATATATAAATTGAAGATTTACTATTATGATTTCTGCTTGTTTATTTATTTTCATTACCTATGAAAGGCTAAAAGAATGCTAAGAGACTTGTTTGAGGTACTTTCGGATTTCTCATTTTCCATGTCACGTCTAGGTCCTAGGATTGGGTCGTGACAATCCTTCAACAACTCAAGTTATCTGCTTTGCCGAAGATTCATGTACTTTTGGTTAAAGACAAACACTTATGGTCGGTGAATACATCTACATGGACACCATAAAGATAGTGCCTCCAAATCTTTAAGGAAAACACAATCATCACTAATTCCAAGTCATGAGTCAGATAGTTCTTTTCGTGCACCTTAAACTGCCTAGAAGCACAGTCTTTCACCTTACCATTTTTTATCAAAACACAACCAATACCAACCCTAGAAGCATCACAATAAACAACAATCCCATTGAATCCCTCCGGTGAAGTCAATACCGATGCGAAAGTAAGCCTATCTTTCAACTCTTGGAAGCTTTTCTCATATGCCTCGGAACATTGTAATTTCACCTTTTTTTGATTCAAAGTAGCAAGGGTGATTCAATGGATGATAAACCTTCCAAAAATTATCCATAATAACCGTTTAGGACCAAGACACGTCAAATATCTGAAGGAGGCAAAGTTCTAGGCCAATTCTTAACTACTTTGATTTCTTAGGATCTACCATTATACCTTCATCGTAAAAATAGGGCAGAGGAAAGCAACTGACCTCAACCAAAACTCACACTTGCTAAACTTAGGAAATAGCTGGCGGTCCTTGAGAGTTTGCAAGAAATCCTTAAATGATCTTCATGCTCCTCCTCACTTCGAGAATTGATCAAAATATCATTAATGAACACAATAACGAACATATCCAAATATTGCTTGAATACCCTGTTCATCAAATCCATAAAAGCTGTAAGAGCATTTGATAGTCCAAAAGACATAGCCAAGAATTCAAAGTTACCATACTGATTTCTAAAATCCATCTTCTGAATGTCATATTCTCTTATTCGGAGTTGATGATAACCTGATCGAATATTAATCTTTGAAATATAGCTTGTACCTTGAAGTTGATTGAATAAATCATCAATCCTTGGGATGGAATACTTATTCTTAATTGTTACCTTGTTTAATTGTCTGTAGTCAATATATATTCAGAGAGAACCATCCTTCTTTTTAACAAAAAGAATCGGAGCACTCCATGGAGAGATACCCAGTCTAATGAAACCCTTATCCAACAAATCCTTCAACTAATCGTTTAACTCTTTCAGTTCTGCTGGGGCCATTTGGTAAGGAGGAATAGAGATAAGTTGGGTATCAGGGAGAAGATCAATACTAAAATCTATCTCTCTTTCGAAAAGTATACCTAGGATATCATCAAGAAATATTTTTGGAAACTCATTAACAACCGAAACTGACACAAGAGTAAGAGCTTCAGGATTCATATCCCTAACCTGGACTAGATGATAGATGCAACTCAGTAGGAGCTTCAGGACTCGTATCCCTAACCCGAATAGATGATAGATGCAACCTTTGGAAATACTTTTCTAAGCTTTATGGAGTGAAATGAATTGACCTTTAAATGCGAAATTACTTCCTTTCCATGATAAGAATGACTAATTGGGAAACTAAAACTAACCCCACAAATACTATAACATATACAAGCATATCATGCATGAAGACAATTCATACCGAGAATAACATCAAAATTGGTCATATAAAGATCTATAAGATCGACTAAGGTGATTTTATGAAAAAATAAAACAGGCATTTTCTATATTCTTTTAGACACATCTGAATCACCAACATGAGTATAGACCAAAAAAGGCTCTAATAAGATCATAGGACTAATAATGAATTTCATATCAAGATAAGGAGTAACAAATGATAGAGTAGCAGCCGGATCAAACAATGCATAATTATCAAACTCAAAGACTTTCAACATACCATTCACCATACGGGGAGAATCCTTTAAGGACATAAAATCTATTTTGGCACTGACCGCCACTGAAGTAGTACCATGCTGTTCTGGTTGGCCCATAGTAGTCTGAGCTTAAGTCTGGGCCTGGGGTCGACCACCACCTCTACAATTCTTTGCCTGATGACCTGACTTACCATAACTATAGCATACATATGATCCTGCCAAACATTCTCCTTTGTGGTTCCTTCCACACTTCTGCATGGAGGAAATACTTGACCACTCGGATCTACTCTTTGTACTTTAGGGTTGGGCACCCTATCCTTGTCGTACTTTGGAGCAAGAGTGCTTAAATTTTTTTGGATGGATTACCTTTGGTGAAATTGAGGGTCGCCACCATTGTTGGACTTGCCATGAGAGTATCCACCACTATCAGTTTGATCCCTCTAGACCTCTCTTCTAAACCTCTCCTTCAACTTCTCCTCTTCTATTTGTTTGGCATGTGCATAAGCCCCAAAAGTCCATCTCTTTGATTAGCATGACAGTTCTACATTCCTTGCCCACCAAGTCGGACATACCCAAAATAAATTTGCTCATATGAGCTCTTGGATCGGCAATCATGAAATGAACGTATTTTGACAACTTAGTGAACTTGAGGGAATACTCCCTCACATTCATATTACCTTGTCAAAAGTTGATGAACTCTTGAATATTTGCTTCCCTCAACTCCAATGGAAAGAAATGACCAAGGAAAGCACTTTTGAACTATTCCCACTTAACATGACCCTCATCTCTACCTGTTCCACTCTTCCATTGGTCATACCATACTTGTGCAACTCCCTTAAGTTGATAAGCTACTAAGTATTCCTTTTCTACCGGCTAATACCCATGATCTCAACAATCTTGCCAATACCCTCAATGAACTCTTATGGATCCTTATCCACCTTAGAACCATAAAACCCGGAAGGGTTCATGTGGGTGGAATCATGAACTCAGCTAGCCAACATACCCACATTTGGGTTCACGAGAACTACTACCTCTCTGTTGGCTTGAGTTGCCATAGCTTAAGCAAGAACTTGGAAAGCAGCTCGGGACTTCGCATGAGAGACTTGCTCATTCAAGTGGTTATTTGGAGCTTGTTGCTCCTCTTCAATATTCCTTCACACGGGGATTCTTTGTAGAGGCATATTTCTTTAATTGCAAAGAGAAAACGTTAAAGGGAGAAGCCTTAGAGTTCAACTCTATCGCATGACATAAGAGTGATAAAAGAAGTGAAGTTTTTCCTAAATGCCTCATACCCTCCTAATCATAGATGTGGCACGATTTACATTAATGAACAAGACTCTACTTGACGCGGCATGTTAGACTTACTAGGATACTTTAAATTTTATGCTCTGATACCAAGTTTGTCATGACTCAAGCTAAGCCCTAGGTGTGAAATGCCGATTATAATCCCGAGGGACTCCAACCAAGAATCTTAACATACCATTAATAAGCATAAATAAGGTAGATAAAGCATTAAAGTTAAAACATAGATGCGAAAGTAAAGGCTCAACATGAATAGTCTCAATAAAATAGAATAGGTCTCAAATGGAAAGACAACATAGACTCCATGAACATCTAACATGCCTCTACTAGTCTAGATGGGGGCATAAGACAAGCTCCTAGCTCACTCAAAACTAAAAGATAATGTCATAATAAAAGAAAGTAAACTCATATTGGTTATGTCGTCGGATCATGAGGACTCACTAATCAAGTAGTGATAGAAATACCTAACTCTAGCCATAAACATGAGGATGAGCATGATTGTCGAACCATACATTATGATACAATGTAGGCTAGAAGTATGCGTTAGTATATGGAATGCACTAAATATGTGAGAAGTATGCATGAATAATAATAATAGAACATAAATAATATGAACATGGGATGCATGACTAATATCTTGAAAACATGAGTAAAACTATAAAACATTTGAATATCATAATCATGACGTTAATGCATCATAAACATGAAGAGCACTTAAACTATATCATAAGCCTTTATATGGGATAAAACCTTTAATCGACATAGAAGACCATGCGATCTACAACATAGATACCGATGTAAGTCCTACATCGAGAAAACGGAGGCTACTTTGCCAAGGTAGACTCCGTGCTAACCTTCTTTACATTGAGCTATTTGTGGATCCACAATCTAGGCCATATTTACAAACCTATGCGAGCAACGTAGTTAGGGACTAAAGGTTTCTTCTTAGATTCCATTGGGTCTCTAATTGAGCTTTTGGACCGAACCCCACCCTAAAGTCCTCTCAGTGCTTAGTCATTATCCCAATGGAATTCATGAAAATATAGTCCTTAACATCATTAGGAAAGACAATAATAGATATCAATCCTCATCATAAAGTAATCATAAGAGTAGCTCATTAACATAATTGATTCATATGAATCCATGATTGGTGAGAAAATCCTTTCACCTCTTTAACATGAGTGTGTGTGGGAAATCCATCACAACCTTTAGACATTGATTGAAACATCATTGAAATCATAGATCATCATCATTCATTTCCTTTTAATGAGTCATTCATAAGCTTTGATAATCATTCATAAAAATCCTTTATAAACCATGATCATAAATCCTTAAAATCATACTTGAAGATAGCATAAAACATGGGTCCATGAAACTCAATTTAAAATCATAAAATGTAACTTGAATTTTTCATAATTAGATTAATAATAATAAAATACACCATTATTTAGATGACCCAATGCAATTTCATGAAAATCAGGGCTGAGAAGAAGAGTTCACAAAGAAATTTGAAAAGAACCTTGGGACTCCATCAATAGAAGGATCCATGGATAAATTCCCACTGGAAGCCCTAAATGCATTTGAAACCCATGAAATCTTTCTTGAGGAAGAAGAAGACCTTTGAGAGAGAACTTTAGAGAGAAGATTTTGTGTTTGGGGTGATTGGGACAGAATGAAAGAGTTATAGGGGTTTAGGGTAGTTAATAGAATAGGATTTTTACCCAAAAACCATCCAAATGCACTAATTAACCAATACGTAAAAGACTAAAATACCCCTAAACTTAACTGAAGGGACCTTTGGACGGAAGGTCACCATGACTTGTGAAAGTCTCCATGGTCTTTAATGATGGTCGTGGTCAAGAGAGCGAGTTGGGCTCGGAAGAGGTTGCTTCCATGGAGACCGCCACGGATCATAGACCCAATTATGGTCCTCACTCAACTTAGGGTGTCTTGGGGAGTCAAGTTCATAAACGGTTCCACGGACCGTAGAGTCCACCACTCCCTATAAACCCTATCATAAACCTTTCCCCTTTTTCTCAAATTTCCAAGGCTCTACCATGGTGCCTTTTATGGCCTGTGGTGAGGAACACGGTCCTTGTACATGGTCCATGAAGCCCACCTAGTGCCAAAAGCTACAATTTTCAGGGGAACTTTCTTTAAACTCAGTTTTCCAATTTTCCAACTTCTGGGGTCTTACAACATGTAAGACGATGTGAGCTAGAACATGGAATCTGATGTAACTCTCACATGGAGAAGACAGAGGCAACTTACCAAGGTAGAATCTATATCATAAACATAAACATGAGCTATAAGTGAATCTACTAGCTAAGCAATAAAGTAAACCTATGGTGGCATATAGTTTTTGAACTAAGGGTTGCTACTAGAGTTCCCTCGTGGATTCCCACAATAAAGTTCACTCAGTGCTTAGCTAATTCCAACAGAATACATAAAACATGGTCATTAGGAAAGGTAAATCAACCAATCCAACATCATGAAAATACATCATAAGAATAGCTCCTTGAAAATCATGATCATAACTTGACCTTGTGGATACTTACCTTTCTAAGCATCCAAATCATCATATCTCATATATTGTGAGAAAACCTTTCATAATTCATGGTTTTATATTTGTAACATCCTTGAATCATAATATGTAACTTTCATAAATCATATATAAATCCTTGATCATAAATTCATAGTTTAACACTTGAAATTTATAGCAAAATGCATGGTTCCTTGCAAAAATTATTGAAAAATGCAATTTAACTCAAATCATGCATGAATACACTATTTGAATTAAGTAGAATCCTAATTGAATTGACCCAATGCAATTTGATCAAAATCCCTAGAATTTGTATAATTGAAACTGATAGAAAAGAGAGGAATTTTGGGACTCCATGGATGGAAAGGATCCATGGATGAATTCCCAACATACCTTGATATTTAAAGGCCAAAAGAAATCTAATCAATGGAGAATTGAGTTGATCTTGAAACCCTAGCTCTTTCTTGGAGAAGAAGACAGAGAGAAAACTTTGAACTCTTTTGGTGAATTTGAGTGAGTGAGAGGGACTAATGAGAATTTAAAGGATTTGGGTACTTATAGGGTCTATAGGATACCCAAAATGACATAGTATAGGTGTAGAAAAGATAGGAAATACCCAAAATAACAGTCATGAATATATGCCAAAGTGGACCTATGACTAGGACCTACTGGTCATAGGTCCTTCTACGGATTGTAGGAATGGGTCGTCGAATTGGTGTACAAAATTTCAAGATACTAGAATTTCAGCTTTGATCCTACGGAGAAGGTCTAAGGGTCATAGAAAAGAATACGAGTCGTAGGGTCCGGTCGTCAAACACCCCAAGACACAACCAAAAATCCAAAGCATAGGACCCAAATTACCAGTGCAATCTACAATCTGTCAAAAGTCCTATGTATCATAGACCCTATACGTCCAGCTAACTTTTCTAATCCTGAAAGTCTGAGTTTCTGAACCTCACCAATGGGTCCTACCTATGGATCGTAGAAAGTCCTACACTTTGAAGTAACCCCTCGTAGAGTGGGTCCATACTT
The DNA here is from genome assembly GCF_947179165.1 of Solanum dulcamara. Taxonomy (NCBI): domain Eukaryota; kingdom Viridiplantae; phylum Streptophyta; class Magnoliopsida; order Solanales; family Solanaceae; genus Solanum; species Solanum dulcamara. The sequence continues at coordinate 52,353,983 of NC_077240.1, forward strand.
GGTGAATTTTACATTTCTCAAAATCCTTCCTATGAGCAATTCCTGGGACTCGTCAAACTTCCCACGAATAGTCAAAGTGACCCTTCTAAGATTTTAAAATTTTCCCAAGTACTAGGCATTCTTAGACTGCCTTCTTATGGATCGTAGGACTTTCTACAGGTCGTAGGTTGGGTATCGGGGAGAAGATTAATACCAAAGTCCATTTCCCTTTAGGGAGGGATACCTGGGAGGACATTGGGGAAAACTTCTGAAAACTCATTAATTATTGAAACTGACTCAAGAGTAGGTGCTTTAGAATTTGTATCCCTAACCCGGACTAGATGATAAATACAACCTTTGAAAATCAATTTTGGAGCTTTAAGGCACAAAATGAATTGACCTTTAAACACAGAATTACTACCTTTCCATTCTAGAACTAGATCATTAGGAAATTGAAACTTGAAAACATGGGTTCTACAACATATAGAAGCATAATATGCATGAATCCAATCCATACCAAGAATAATATCAAAATCGGTCATATCAATCTCTACAAGATCAACTGAGGTGATTTTATGAAAAATAAGACTGGGCAATTTCGATAGATTCTTTTAGCCATAATTGAATCACAACACGAGTATAGAATGAAAAAGGTTCTAACAAGAGCGACTAACAACAAATTTCATAGAAAGATAAAGAGTAACAAATGATAGATTAGCATTTGGGTCTAACAATGCATAAACGTCAAACTCAAAGACTTTCAACATACCAGTCACAACATCAGGATAATCCTCTAACTCCTGACGAGTCTGCAAACCGTAAAATCCATTTTGGCACTGATCACCACCCGAAGTAGTGTTATGCTAAGCTGGTCGACTTGTAGTAGGCTGAGCTTGATTCTGGGGTTGACAACCTCTACCTCTACTAGTGGCGAAGGAAAATCCTTCACTTGGTGACCCATATTACCATAACCTAAGAAAGCACCTGACCGACCAATCATTCTCCTAGATGCTTCTTCCCACACTTGTTGAATAGGAGAATAGGTTTACCACTCAGAGCTCCTCCTTGACGCTTAGGGTTAGACACCCTATCCTTGTTGAAATTTGGGGCCAGAGAGTTAGAAGAAGTTTGGCTAGAGAACCTTTGACAAAATTGTGAACGACCACCATTTCCCATATTATATAAGAGTATTCACCACTATCTGTTTGAGCCCTCATTGACTCCCTTCTAGACCTTTCCTTCAACTTCACCTCTTATATTTATTCGACATGCATTATGAGCTTTGAGATGTCCATTTTCTTGATTAGCATGGTAGTTTTATATTCCGTGACCACCAAGTCTAAGACTTCCCCTAATTATCCAGGAGTCACTACTGAGCCGACACACTCAAAACAAACTTGCTCATTCTAGCTTCTGGATCGGTAAACATGAAAGGAACATATTTTGACAACTTAGTGAACTTGAGGGAATATTCTCTCATACTCATATTACCTTGTCACAAGTTTATGAATTCTTGCACTTTAGCTTTCCTCAATTCCAAAGGAAATAAATAGTCAAGGAAAGCACCCTTGAACTCTTCCCAATCAATGGGACCCATACCTATAGACCTCTCACTTTTCCACTGATCAAACCATACTTGAGACACTCCTTTCAGTTGTTACGTCACCAAGTCCGTCTTCTCTACCGGACCAATGCCCATGATATCCAAAATCTTGCCAATACCCTTAATAAAATTTTGTGAATCCTCGTCCACCTTAGAACCATGGAATTCGAGAGGATTCATTCGAGTGAAGTCACAAACTTGGCTAGTTGCTGTTACATCCAAATGCACACGCAAGTGTACGCGGTCGTGCAAGTAATAAGATGGTTCTTTTTAGGAGTCGAATGTCGAACCCACAGGTACTTTCCAATTAATTATTTTGCTAAATTATATTAAATATAATTATTTATTTAATCGAAATAAGAATAATACTATTAATCTTTTAATACTATAAATTACCAGAATTAAATAATAAAGTAAACTTACAATATTATTGGGACAATTCCAGGGCTGCAGCGTACTAAAAGATTATGTTTCACATCTTTTTCATGGATTTCAGAAGGTTATCAAATTACTGATCTACATGATTGGTTTTACAATCATGATTGCTCGACCTCTAATTGCCTACCTTTGTCGACAACCTAACTACATCGTTGAGTGGGAATACGCATGAATCAACAAAAATGAATTAATTCTATCATCCTGTCTAGTAACCAAACATGGTGTATATGTATGTTTCACGAGCATCTTATATATAAATTATCCTAGGCAATTTTAGAACAAACATGTTCCCTATATTCTAGTATTCTATCTCCTTTCCGTCTTTCGAGTTCCTGGGAGACAATAAATTTATTCTAATGGTGATCAGTCATTAAAATAGTAGAAGCAAGAATATAGGATTAGTAAAAATGATAACCAACTTCATCCATAAAATTAATATTCAACAATCTTTTGTAGCCGCAGCCCTAGAACAAGGATCTTTAGCTACTAATGTCTTAAGAAGAGAAGAAGAAAAGAAACCTAGGTCAAAAGTTAATAGTTAATTGCTAAAAACTAATTTTATGAAATATTTATAGGTGTATAAAAAAATCTCAGATAAAATAACTAAGTCCAAAACTAATCGAAAAATCCAAAACCCGGAGGAAATTGATTTTCGTGAACGTGAACTGTGTGGCGTCTCTAAATTTGTTGTTGCTGTGTATGATAATTGCCACATGGCAAGTAGTCACAATTCAATTCATTCTTATTTTGCTGGTTTGCAACATACATATATGAATAACAATTTAATATTCAATTTAATCTATTAAGCTTCCTGCTTGATTTCCTTCTTTGATCTTTCATATTTAATTTATTTTGCTCCAAATTTCTTTATTTTATGTTAGATTAATCTTACAAATAAAATACACAAATTAGCACAATTCATAAAATTTATGCTAAAAAAGAAAAAGAAAATTATTAAATTTGAGGTAAATAATGACTAAAAATATATATTTTTGGCCTCACGTCAGCCGCTGTACCCACATTTGGGTTCACGGGATCCACAACTTCCTTATTAGATTGAGCGACTACGGCTTTGGCAAGTACTTGGAACATGGTCTAAAACTCCAGATGAGAAACTTGCTCATTCAAAGGGTAATTTGGAGCTTGTTTCTACTCCTAGAAATTTATTCTCATGGTAATTCTTTTGGGAGGCATATTTCTGTAATCGCAAAGAAAAAGTGTTGGAGAGAAAATCCTCAAAATTTAACTCTATCGCACGACATAAGAATGATGACGAAAGAAGTGAAGTTTTCTAAATACCTTATATCCTCCTATTTATAGATGTGGTGCGCTTCACACCCATGAAAAAGACTCTACTTGACATAGTATGTTAGACTCCCTAGTACACCTTAAACATTGTACTTTGATAGAAAGCTTGTTACAACTCAAGCTAGGCCCTAGATGTGACAAGGTGATTCAGATCCCAAGAGACCCTAACTAAGCCTCTTGACATATCGTAAATGAGCATAAATAAGGTATGTAAAGCAATGAGACTAAATCATAAATGCGGAATGAAGTCTCAAAGGGGAAAATCTCATCATAAAAAGGGAAACAAGGTAAAATCTCCGAAGCAAGATAACATAGACTCCATAAAAATCTAACATGCCTCTACTACTATGGATGAGGCATAGAACAAGTTTCTAGCTTACCAACATAAGAAATAATTCATAACGAACAATGAAAAGCCTAAACTTCTCATCCTCGATTCATGAGGACTCACCAACAAGTAGAAATGGTAACTCAAGTTCTAGCCACGAGTGGGAGGTGCATGATGATCGTTGGACCCTACATTATGATATAATATAAACAAAAAGTATGCGCTAGTACATGGAATGAACTAAGTATGTGAGAATCATGCATAAACCATGATAATCGGACATAAACAATATGAACATGTGATGCATGACCAATATCTTAAATACATGAGTAAAACTTGAAAACACTTGAAATATATCACATGGTCAATGCATCATAAAACATCATCATATGCTTATAAACATAGAATATACATATGTGGAATATTAACCTTAACAAATATGTAAGAACACGTGCGCTATAATATAAAATTCAATGTAACTCCCATACCAAGAAGAAAGAGGCTACTTTCTAAGGTAGATTCCGTATCATAAACATAAACATGAGCTATATATAGATTCACTAGCTAAGCCATAAAGGCAATCTACGGTGGCACGTAGTTTTAAAACTAAGGGTTTCTACTAGGCTTCCCTCATGGATCCCCATATCAAAGTTCGTTCGATGCTTAGTTAATTCCAACGGAATACATAAAAACTTAGTCAATAGAAAAGGTAAATCAACCAATCCAACATCATGAAAATGCATCATAAGAATAGTTCCTTGAAAATCATGATCATAAATTAAACTTATGGATACTTACCTTTGTAGGCATTTAAATCATCATATCTTGCATATTATGAGAAAACCTTTCATAATTCATGGTTTTATACTTGAAAACATACTTGAATTATAATACGTAACCTTCATAAATCGTATATAAATCCTTGATCATAAATTCATAGTTTAAGACTTGAAATTCATAGCATAATGCATGGGTCCTTGCTAAAATTATTGAAAATATGCAATTTAACTCAAATCATGCATGAATAGACAATTGGAATCAAGTAGAAGCATAATTAAATTGACCCAATGGAATTTGATCATCTAATGACCCTCCAGGTCATTTTTTCCATTTTTCGATTCTTTCAGCATTTTGAGCTCTTTTGAAGCTACTCCAAGTCATTTATGACTTGCTGGCACTGACATTTTGGTCGCATGATCGTTCGTTTGGGTTTTACGTCCATTTCCCTATTTTGAAGCTCTTAGAGTTTGTAGGTCTCTCCGTTTGAAGTAATTTTGTGAGTTTAGCTGCTATGTTTTCTTCCATTAAAGTTTTAATGGCCATTTTACTGCATGGACTGGTTTTCCTATTTTTGAGAGTTAAATTGTGTTTTATTTTGGAAAATAAGTTCATTTAGCTCAAATTCACCTTTTCACAAAGTCAAATTCGGAGTTTTTGATGTGGGTCCCACAATTCTATTTTAGACCCGATTTTGGATTCATCTCTAAAAAATGTGAATTGGGTATCAAAATATTCGTATTGATGTCATGATCGATACTTTTTTAGTGTGACAGTAATTGAAGCTGATTCGGAGGTTGAAAGCTTCAAATTGGTGAATCTAGAGTGCGCTTGATCGGCTTCGAGGTAGGCTACAGTTCCCCTACTTTCACTGGACTTTAGAAGATATTGTTTAGTATATATTCCATGTGATTTAGGTTTGTATTTTACTTATTTAGGGCTTTCCTCCTTCTATTTCATTTTTTTGACTCCGAGTGAACCTTAGACTAGCGTAGTCTCTTGAAATCCTTATCTTAGGTCTGTGGCTTTACTTGTGTATTGGATTGGTGAGATTATCCTTCTTAGTATTGGTATTGATTGCCTTAGGCTAAGGTTGAGCCTTATATGCTTTAGGGTGTATTTCATTGTCCTTATAGCTAGGCGTAGCTTCTGATAGGGCATGTTATTGTTGGTGTGCCTTTGCGCTAGTGCTTAATATCTCCGTGCCTTATTGTAGCCATAGGTTTGGCTTAGCTGTGCTTGTTGGATGTTGCGATGGCATATTTTGGAGTAAGGCATCAATATTAGAGATATTTTTCTCCCTCGATATAATATTGATCAGGTTTTCAATTACTTTGATTTTTGTTTAGCGGTAGGCTTATGGTGCCATTATATCTATTATCTGTTGTTAGGCCCGAGACTGTATTCGAGGAGCGCTTAGATCCCAGGCTATTTATCTTGCCTTGTTAGTATGGTATGATTTGATGTACTGTTCAGACTGTGTATGTGTCTTATTTGGATGCTGGTGATGATATGCTTGGATTGATTGAGAATTTTCACATGTTTTGTGGTACGATATCAGATTCTTTATGGGTTTTTCACTACTATTTTTGAGAAGGCTTTCTCATGTTTTTACTAATTTTAAACTGGTTTTAACGGAGTCGTACCACCCGGATCATTTGGGCATTAGTTGTGAGATTTATGAGGCATCGAGGACGTACTACTTTTTTACTGATAGTTTCAGAAGCATCGAGGATGCATTCTGTTTTATTGATATACTATCACGACCCAACCCCATAGGTTGTGACGGGTGCTCGAACTGTACACACGCGTGTACCCCTGCTAATTAAAAGTAAACCCGTTTCCTATTCGACTCTTAGTGTACCAACAGATAAGAAAACATACAAGCGAACAAGGCTGCCGTAGTGTAATAATGTTACAACATGCCATATAGGCACTGGAACTGGAACAACTTACAAACGACCCACATACATATGTCTACAGACCTCTAAGAATAGCAACCATATCATATGGTGGGACAGGGCTCCCGCTATACCCCTGAATAAGAAAATATATACATCCAATACTAAGTGCCAAAAACTCAACTCTGGTACAATGGAGCTCCTTCCAAACTGGCTGAGCGAAATTCTAAGCTGGCGGACTCCCAAAATCTGTGTCTGTACCTATGGGCATGAATGCAGCTCCCTAAAGAAAAGGGGGTCAGTACAACATATATACTGAGTATGTCAAGTACAAAACATCATAAGGAAATTACAGTTACCATAGGGGTGCAGGGGATAAATATAAAATTTAACAGAGTATTGTACCTGTATATTACAAAATAAGTTCATCTATACCGTTATCACATACCGTATCCGGCCCGCTCGGGGACTCGGTATAACAAATGCATCATTTTATCATCGTAGGCATATGCATATTATTAGCGTTGTGGAACTTACAATCCGATCCATATATATATCAGGTTAGTGCAGAGGAGCGTTCATCCCGATCCATACATATAATACGTTAGTGCTAAGGAACGTACGGTCCGATCCCTATACATATAATACGTTAGTGCCGAGGAACATACGGCCCGATCCCTATACATATAACACGTTAGTGCCGAAGAACGTACGGCCCGATCTCTATATAATATAATAATGCATATACGTGCACGTAAAGCTTGGTAATATATCAAACATCCCTCAGGTATCACCATAAAGTATGTTCAAGAGCCCTTATCATTCAAAAGTGGGTACAATTCATGAGTTACCTCGAGAATCTATAAATGGAGCTATCTCCAAATCCATATTCTATAGTACCTATAGTCCAGTCTTTCTAGAAGTAGGAACAGACAAACTTAACATGTACCATTTTCTATCACATGGGAGACTTGAAAAGTAATGACTCAACTTGTTACAGGAGTTCTAATAAGTCAGAAGTGAACAAGAGCCTTAACTCACACTCAGAGTTTTTAAGAGTGGAATAACTTCCAATTTCATATACATAATACTTACACCTAAGTCATTCCAAAAGAGAAGAAAGGGTAGCTTCACATACTCATCCCTTTCCAATGTATGGAAGGCATGAGAAGTCCTAGTTTGATTACTGTAAGAGTGCTTTAATCAAGGAGTACATAAGAACTGTGGATTACGCTTGGCATTTATGAGTAGATTTACCCTCAAGCTTATAGCATTCATTATTTAACTTGAAGACATGCCAAAATAAAGGAAGAGATAAGCTTTACATATACTACTTTTCAGCATATAGAAGACTTGCAAGCAATACTCAACTATTGCAAGAGTTCTAACATCAAGTAGTGGATAAGATTTATGAATTATACTTGGGGTTATACGAATGGAATTACCCCCACATTTCATATATCCATCACTTATGTCTAAGACATGCCAAGAGAAAATAAAGATAGTTTTACATACCTCTTATGGATGTTTCTTAACCAAGTTCGCATTGTCGTCCTCCGAACCTATTTAACATGGAAGAAATATGAATATCAAAAACCCTTGACCTTCCAGCGTGTTAAGTTACATTTGAGAATTCATAGAATTCACTTCCTCGCACACCTTTCTCGACTAGTCGCTTAATTAGTTAAGGAGTTAACGGAAATCGGGCAGCACCTCCCCTATAACTTGCCCTATCAAAAATTCCGTTTTAATCCCCAAACCTTAGCAGACATAAAAACCACAACAACAAGCAGCTATAAAACATTGAAATACCACAACACGACGCAATATAAATTCCATACAACTTGCCCAAAACTACGATACCAAAAAAGGGTTTTTAGTCGCTATTTCATAAAATCTTTAACTATACGAAACAGAGGGTCGTGTGACTTGAAACCAGCATATACCACACCCCATTTAGAACATGTTACATCCCTACAACACACCACCACCCACCTGCAGCCGTACACCACAAGCACAACACCTTGCTTCGACTACAATTTAATATAGCGACTCCAATTTAGTTTGTTTTGAACGTCAAGCATCCCTATGCAATATTTATACTTCCAGCAACATAAAAGGAATATAATACACTCCATAACCACCCTATAACCTCCAAATTTAAATAAATACCTTACCTTACCCGAAATTGGCCAAAGCTTGCAAAATTTGCCTCGAAAGTTCTCTAGTTGCAGTTGAAATGTCGTGGCTGCTTGTTACCCTTTTGATGCTTCTCCAAACAGAAACTTTACATTATTAAAACCTTCATATAATTCCCAAATCCTTACCAAAATGTGGGAGAAGAGAACCAAGCCATACCTTGCTAAAACTTGTCTCGGAGGTTCTTTTAATATGCTGAAACTTAGCGGACTGTTTGTATCTCTTCCTTGCTACCCCAAAATGAAATTTTACATTATTAAACACCACTATATCACTGTAGTATACCTTAAATAATTAATTCAAGGAACGAAATTGGGCCTTACCTTGGTAGCCCCTCAAACCCGTAGGTCTCTCTCTAGTCTCTAAATTCCCTTTTCTTTTTTCTGTTCTTGTTTTGGCTGAAGAATGACTCTAAGAGTCACATAACACATATATATATTTTTTCTTAGGAGGTGACACCTGTCAGCCCCTAAGGGTGACACATTTCAGCCTCTCATTGGGCCACCTCAATCATGCAATCACCCCTAGGCTGCCACGTGGCAGTGGGGTCTACCTCCAAGAAGGTGGGTCACCTACTTGACCCCAAGAAGGTGGGTCACATGCTTCCATGTGTAACTTTCCCGAGCTGCCATGTGGCACCTCCTCTTGCTGCCACATGTCTCTCTTCTCCCTCTTCATGGATTCGTAATCTCGTCTTACTGTAAGAACCCGTGTACTCCTTGCTACGTAAGCTTGGTATGAAATCAAGTAGCTTAAGAATGTAAGATTTTCAAGTTGGTAGCTTCCATACATAAGTCAAGTCCTACGACTCATCACTTGGCCTTCAACGCCTTCCGACTTCTCATGACCCTATTTCCAACCTTTCCTACTATGGGGTATCACATTCTCCCTTTCTTAGGGTTGTTTGATAGTGTCGTAAATTATCTGGCTCACATGATTACTTCTAAGAAGCTTAAGAAACATTTCAAGCTCAAGAGTGTGGGATGTAATATATACGGTGTGGCATCGCCCTTTTAATACTTTAGCTGCATCTAGGATGCCTTTAGCTTGTACTTGATTATCCGTCGTGGTATCTCTATTTTCTATATCAGCTTGGCACTCACTCTACAGTACTACTATAGGATGCTAAATGTTTATGTAAGATCTGATTCGAGCCCAAGAAGTGGATACGAACTTCTCGCATCCCCTATGGAACCCTATGGCCAGTGCACCACTAAACTGGATGAGGGAGATTCATAGCTCCCATATGGTAGGATAAGGACCGGGGTGGGTCTATGAAGATATTTTTGTTGATCTTGAGAGCCATCAGTGATGTCACTAATTTTTACTATAAACTTGCATTCATTAGCATCACCTATCACTAGTATACTTGTATGGCGTGGTCCCTCAATTTTATGGAGGCTAGGGGTATGTTTGTCATTTTTTTTATGGGAACAGACCCTATACGAGGCTCCCACCTCTCGTGCACAGTCAGGGGTTGAGCAGCACCCCCAAGCCTTATCATAAATAAAATTAAAGAAAAATACACAGAGGGGGACATAAACCTTACCTCCGAACTTAGGATGGTTCATAAGTCAACCGACCTACTCAGGTCGGCCTACTCATCCCCATTACTAGATGGAAAGCGATAAACCTATGGGAGGACTCTTCCCGGTACAAGTCGACTAAGAAAGCATAAATGAGGGAGACTCTCCCCTTCCATGAGAAAACAAGAAAGTAACCTACACTAGTCCTATTCAACTACGCTATATATCATATATAGCTAAATTGAAGAAGAACAAGTATATGAACCTTCTATCTCGCATGGGGTGAGGAAGTTATGTTCATCTTTGCCCTTTTTAGTCTTGTCATACCAAGTAAGTCCAAATGGAAGGGTGCATCCACATCAAGATCATGTATATATCAGTTAGGGAGGATGATAAGAGAGGAAATATATTGAGTTGTAGCAACCAGCAGCCTTGGAGTTGTTGTTGATAAAATATTGGCACTGACTTGTTGCATGCTGCATTTTGAAGGTGCCGCAGCTCTGACGTATGCAACTACTTGGAAGCTCATCTGATGGTGCCTTGCATATTGGAGTGTTCCAGCCAGTAGTGTAGCCTGCACTCAAACAAGTAACCCACCAAGGATTCCAAGTAGCTTGGCTGCCATAGGACTACTGCAAACAATGAAGCATAGTAGCTGGCATGTATGGATTGTTGGAGAGTGTTGGGGAGGCCTTAGCATGCCAGTATTTAGTCTCCCTTCATTTGAAGCTCTGTAAACCTGCACCTACAAGAGGCCAAAGAAACAGACAAAAGTTGTCTAACTTTTTCAAGGTCGCTCGACTAACGTCTCCAATTATCCGTTTGAGCTGAAACTTCTTGGGCTTTGCAATTACTATATTTTCTGTAGTCATGCAACATTTGGAGGCCTGGAAACTCCAAATTGCAAATTGCTCCCTCATTAGGCTTAAGTCGGCTAACTTTTTCAAGGTCACTCGACTAACGTCTCCAATTGTCCATTTGAGCTGAAACTTCTTGGTCTTTGCATATACTGTATTTGCTGTAATACTGCACAAGCTGGAGTCATTGTGATGTTGCATGGTGTATTTGTTGAGGATTGTTGATTGCTTCTAGGCTCTGCTATTGCTGTTGAGTTGCTGCTGTTGTTGCTCAGTTGCTATCACTGTTTCTGCTGTAGTGTGGCCTATGTTGTTGAGGTATTGGTGCAAGAACTCCAAACTCAGCTGCTACAAGTCCAACCCAAGGCTCAAAGTAGCATGATACCTGAAGTGAATTGCAATTGTTGGCTAATATGTTTCTGATCTGCAGGTACCTGCACAATCACAAGGAAAAGAAAAAGGAAGATATCTATTCTAATCCTTACCTCAAGGGGTAAGTTGATTGTTCTAGGAAGACAATAAATAAGGGAGACTCTCCCCTTTACAAAATTCCTATCTATGAATTTATACATAGGGAATTCTATACTACAATTAATGATATACAAATCAAGGAGGTTGTTTGATCCTCTTCAGTTTTGTCCTCCTAAAGTTTGCCATCCCCATTTTGTCCAAGATGTAGTATCCTCTTGTTTCCTTAGGAAGCTGTTGAGCACTGTAGAATTGAACCATGCTGTCTACACTGTGGCTATGCTTGGAAAGTGTATCTGCAACAAAGTTAGCTTCCCTATAGATGTGCTTACATTGAAAGAAATCCAGCATTATGATTAACTCCTGCAGGTTTGTGATGTAGTTCCTGATGGTCCAGGGAGATGTGATTTCTTGTTTTAGCCATTTCTCAAGTAATTCAGAGTCAACCTCCAGTAGAACCCTGCTGTAGCCATGTTGAATACACCAGATAATGCCTATGACTGCAGCTTGTACCTGAGCTTTGTTGTTAGAACCAATTCCAAGTGGTGCAGCAAATGCATAAAGGATGTTTCCTTTATGATCTCTTAGGATGCCCCCAGCTCCAATTCTTCCAGGATTATCCAAGGCACTTTCTTCAGTATTCAATTTAACCACATGGTAAGCTGGTTTGTGCCAACTAACTTGGATGATTTTCAGCTCATGGCTGCAGCTTTCCACCATAGCTATTAGATCTTTCCAGTCACTTGGCCAATTAATGTAAGGGAAAGCTGTGAAGATCAGCATGTATAGTTCTTTGATGACTGAGAACTTCACTCTAGTACTGCTTGACTTTTTGCCACCATATTTGCTAGCACATCTGTTCTTCCATAGGTTCCAACAAATAAATATAGGAGTAGCTTGCAATAATAGTTTATGGACTTCATTATTTGGTTTAACCAGTCACCATTTCATCAAATTGCTCCTCATGGGGCTTGCTTCTGAGAGTTCTCCAAATAAGGAAGGATATCTTGAAAGGGATATTCCTATGCCATATATTATTGTCTGTCATGGTTTTGTTCCTTTTTGGCCTGATCTGGTTCCAAGCTGAAGCAACTGCTCATACACTTCTAGTGTATTCATGATCGGCTTGAGAGAGTATCTACATGTTGAAGTGAAAATGATTATATCATCAGCAAAACTCAAATGATTAATCAATGGACCTTTCTTCTCCATGTGGAAACCTTTGTACAAATAGTGTTGATGAAGGTTATTGAGCAGTCTTGAGAGTACCTCAGCACCTAAAATAAATAGGGCTGGGGATAGTGGATCTCCCTGTTTGAGGCCTCTTGTAGAATGGAAAAAACCATGCCTACCTCCATTCACAATAACTGAGTACCAGTTGTTAGCCATAAGCCTCCAAACTATGTCAATAAATACTTCTCCAAATCCAAACCTTCTCATGACTAGACATATAAATGACCAGGACACCCTATCATAGGCTTTGGCCATGTCTAATTTGATCACCATATTATCTCCAAACTTTGGTTTTTTAATGCTATGAATAATTTCATATGCCAACATAATGTTTTCAGAAATACTTCTTCCCTTAACAAAACCTGATTGATTTTCAGAGATTAGTTGAGGGAGAATAAGAGCAAGTCTGAGACATAGAACTTTTGAAATAACTTTATTAGTGAAGTTACTTAGTGAAATAGGCCTGAAATCTGATAACTTATTGGGATGATCTACTTTTGGGAGTAGGACCAAACAAGCATGTGAGATGAACTTAGGAATAGAATGCCCACAGAAGAAGTATTTCACCAAATTGAATAAGTCTTTACTGATGATATCCCAGCAAGTTTGAAAAAACTTGCCATTAAAACCATCTGGACCTGCAGCAGATGCATCACTGAGGGAAAAAACAACTTCTGTCAGCTCTACTTTAGTAGGCATACATTAAGGGACTGGTTTTGCTGATCTGTGATGGAGTTGGGGATACACCTGAGGATATCTTCATTGATAACATCATCCTTACCAGTAAAGATCTTCTCAAAGTAGTCACATGCAGCAGTAGCTATATTCTGATCACCTTGAATAGTATTATCCTGCTCATCAGTAATCTGATGGATGAATAATCTTCTTCTCCTTCCTCTTATAATAGCATGAAAGTACTTGGAATTGGCATCTCCCTCCTTAAACCACTGAAGCTGAGTTTTTTGTTTAAGGATAGATTGTTCAGTCTTCAAGTATTTAATGTACTGAGCATTTACATGATTCAACTTGATCTTGTTATCTTCAGACTTGTTCTGGATGAGAGCATCTTCTGCTTGCTTTACCTTCTCTTCAAACTCTTTGACAGCTTCAAATATGTCCCCATACCGTTGCCTTGACCATCTACTAAGGGTGTTATCCACCCTCTTAAGTTTCAAATGGAATACTCTCATTGGATTACCTTCTACTGGTCTTTCCCAACAGTCTCCAACAGTATCCAGAAAGGTCCCATTCTCCACCCAACAGTTAAGGAACTTGAAATATTTGATAGGAGTAGTGTGAGTCTCCTTGCATTCCAGTAAAAAGGGGCAGTGATCTGAACCTGTAGAAGCAAGATGAGCCACAGTAGTCATAGGCATCATCTCTAACCACCTATCATTCACCATGGCCCTATCCAGCCTCTTCCAAATTCTAACCTCCATGTCCCTGTTGTTGCACCATGTAAATTTCTGCCCATTGAAGCCCAGATCAGTAAGACCACATGCCTCAATTACACTTATGAACTCAAAACTTTTGTTCATATTGTATGGTTGTCCTCCTAGCTTTTCATCAACATCAGTGGTCACATTAAAGTCTCCAATAATGCACCATGGTTTATCTGTGTCAGCATACTGCAGCATCTTATCCCAAAGAGTTCTTCTCATATAATCCTTACACTTGGCATAAACAAATGTAATAATATGAGGGTTGGGATTGGCCACATGTTTGATTTCACATGTAACCTGTTGTTCATCTTGGTCTATAATGGAGCAGTCCACATCCTTAGTCCAAAATAACCAAATCTTGGTAATGGGATTATGTATGGCACTGTCCATTCTCAACTGAATTCTGTAGTGGTTGAGTTGTGATTGGTTAGCAAATGGTTCAAGTATTGTCAACATAGATAATTTGTGATAATCCTTGAGTTTTTGGAGTCTATCCAAGGCACCTTGAGTATCAATACTCCTTGCATTCCAGCATATTGTATTCATCATCAAAGTTTCATGGATTTGGACCTTGTGTTGATGCTACTCTTACAAGCGGCATTGTCTGAACTGGTAGAGTTCTCTTGTTTCTTTTTTTTCTTCTTACCCTGCTGACCCCTGGGTGATAGGCCCTGCTTCTCAGATATCTGCAGTACTTTATCCTGAATTATAGTATCTGTGGTAGGATCAAATGTCCTCAAAGGATATGCACTAGTTTCTTCATCTTCCTCATTAGTTTGTTCCCTCTGGTCAGAGTCCTCTTCATCTTTAGAGTGAGTAACTCTATATTCATCCTCCCAATCTTCTGATATGAATCTCTTGTTGAGTACACACATCTCAGTAGATGTGGTCTGAGCCTGAAGAGGTGGCACATGAATCCCAGCCTATTCTTCAACCAACACATAGTTTACCCTCTGCTGAGAAGTTTCAGAGTGAATGTGCCCTAGTTTACTTTGCTGTTTCTTCATTGCATCCCTCTTCTTCTTACTTAAAGATAGAGTACTTTTATTGTTTATAAAAAAAATTTCTGCACCATGCTTTTGATCACTACTCTTTGGAGAAATAGCATTTCCTTTATCAGTTTCAGTTGCCTGGAATCTGTCAAAAATATGTTGCACCTCAGCTTGTTGGACCTGCATATTGGACCTTGTGACATCTGGAGGAGTGGTTGCAGGGGCTCTGTGGTCTTCCCTATGGTCAACCAATGGATTTTCCCTCCCCTTGGTTTCCTCTTCCTGCACATTAGTGGGTGTCTCCTGTGTTCCCCCTTCCTCACCTCCATAAACTTCTTCAGCCACAACAGCAATAGTATTTAAAACATTAAAGCTATTGGGAGAGCCATGGGGGTGTGGGAGCACTGAGTCAATACCTAGGACTTTGGCATTATTGCATTCCACAGCAGTTTGCTTTTCTGTAATTTTGCTAGTTTCCTTCCTTTTAAACACATGCTGAATGGGCTTGTGGGGATTGGGAACCAATATTCTATGGGGAGGGGGGTGTTGACTCTGGACTCCAGAGACAACATTACATGTTTGGACATTATCATTATTAATATTAAAGCAAGTACCTGATGGCAGTATGTTCCTTGGTTGCTGATTATCACTGGTTGTTGGTTGAGGCATTTTTGAGCTTTCTCCTTGGTGCATCCTGCTTTGTTTACTTTGATGAAGAGTTCCTTATTGGTGAGATTGGTTATTCTTCTTGGTTTTCTTTTTTTGAGTTTGCCATTCCTCTTTTTCTTGGTTATTTTCATGGTCTTCATCAGCATTATTAGGCTGCCTTTCCTTGTTGTTGTTTTTCTCTTGGAAATGCTGTTCATTAGCCTTACCTGTGCTGGTTTTGTCCTTGTCTACAATAGTTTTTTCTTGAATTTTCTTTTGCCTATTTTCCTCTTCTCTTCTCTTCACTGTACAGGTAGTGTGAGTGTGGCCTTGATGCCTGCAGTGCTAGCAATATTCAGGCACCCCTTCATATTGAATTGGTTGCCATCTACCCTTGCCATTCACATCTTTTTGAAAGCCTATCCATACATGTTAGGGTCTTTGTTTTGTAAGATCCACTTGAACCTTTACTTTAGCAACACTACCTCTAGTTTTTTTATATGTTGCCAAGTCCAGGAACAACACTTTCCCAACCGGAGATAAAAGAGGTGTAACCACTTCCATACTATAGCAATGCCAAGGAAGTTCTGGTAGGATTGCCCAAATCGGTACCAAGGGAGTTTCCTCCTCTAGTTTAAATGTGGGAGTCCAAAGCTGTAGCCTCATGAGCTGGCCTTGGATGAACATTTTTCCTTTTGACCACACTATTGTGTGATCAAACTCATTGTCCAAGTCAATGTAGATGTGTCTGGAGTTGAAGTGAGTCAGCTTAACCCCTCCTTTAAGCTTAGTTTGTAGGATGAACTCTTTTCTAATAACTTCCATCCTTGGCATTGTATGTGTAAACTTCCCAATAAGGGTGTATTTAAACTTAGTTGCTAAGTTAACCATGAAGTCCTCTTCAGAGAATAAAACTGCAGGGTATCCTTGCTTTGTGGTGATTTCAGGGGGAGAGATACCTATAGGAGCACTTTGGGCCTCTTGGGCTCTAAGTCTGGTAGCAAGAGTGTGTGTCACAATAGGATTTGGAGGGTTGGGAGTATTTGGAATAGGAGTTCTGGTTTGGTTGTTGATTTTGGGAGCATGATTGTTCCTAATTGGTGGATGGCTATTCTGATCTTTTTTATGGTTGTTGGGATTGAACACCTCAAAGTTGTTAGAAACTTTCAAGGGAGCAGAGTTGGGAATGTAATGTTTGTGACCAGCTGTTTGGTTTACTGCAGGACCTTTGGGATGTTGATTGCTTACACCACCTTATTGGATTTGGCTCTTACCTTTACCATTAGTTTTATCACTTAACTCAGATTGTACACTAGTCATATTTTCCGCAGTAATTCCATTTCCAATTTGGACAGCACATATAGGATTAGAAATCAATTCAATAGGCTGCATATTAGAATTTAAGACAGTGGCTGGCTCAATTGCATTAGATTACAATTGAGCTTGAATACTAGTATAAGTAATTCTATCATGAACAATATGACTATCAAGGTTAGGATACTTACCTGGTGATACTTGAGCAAAAGCTCTGATTTTCTGAACACTGGGATCATTTGGCACTGTCAATAGCTCTTGCTCAGTATGATCAACATGGTCGTTATTGAGTCTAACATGTGTATTAGTTATTTGATCTCTTTGACATTGATGCATATTTTCTTAATGCTGAGTAGTGTCCTGATACATTAAAGAATGCAATGCACCATCTGCAGTCTCACATTGTTCTTCTACTTGATGGATACCTTTGCGACTTTTCGAATTTGAATTATTTGAGGGAAATTCGAAACAACATGAATAGTTTTTTGGACTGGCATCATCAATGTGAGCATTTTGGTATAGGTGTTGCTGCAATTGGATCACTTGAACTCCGGTGGCTTCACCTTGACAGTCGTCATGACGACTTTTCAAATTTGAAGCATTTGGTGATGATTCGAGATATTCCATATGTGTGGGGAGCTTCTCAATACTGTCCTGAACCAGTTGGCATTGGTCGCGCAATAGTTGGTTCGCCGGAGCTCCTGTGACACCATTGATGGCAGTGTTTAAAGAGAAATTCGAAGCATGTTGTTGTGATTCGAGATGGTGCCTGGTATCTGGGAGATGCTCCTCATTTTCGTGAACACTTTGGCATTGGTTTCGTCCCATTTGGATCACTGGAGCTACGGCGCCGGCGTCAATTTGTTCGCCGGTGATCATTTCACCTGAAATGTTTATTCCCAGAGGGGCGCCATATTCTTGCGAGCAAAACCCAGGTGGTGCGATGGCTTGAAAGTTGCCGGAGCTGCCTGAAAATTGAAGGTGCATTGGCGGCGCTCTGGCGGCGTTGCTGATGGACTGCGCCTGTTCATTGCTGCCAATTTGTTGATTATTTTCGTTCCAAATTTGAACTGTAGGTCGTATATGTGATGAAGAATCATCACCAGTAGTCCTTATAACATTTAGTAATCCACGATTCCTTAGAGATATGATTTTTTCAGCTTGCAGTAACTCCTCACTAGAACAATGAACAGTGATCACTTCATTCTTTTGCGAATTCGAAGAGTTGTAGGTTAAATCTGATGACGCGGTAACTTTTTTTGTGTTCGTATCGACGGAATCTACGATTCCATCTTTCGAATGAAATTTTTCAGTGTCGGGAGGTGGGTCCCACCCCATTTCCATTTTTATGCCTAAAATGCCCTTGTAGGGAGTCTTTTGCTGAGAGATCTACTTGAACCCAAATATAGTTGGGTATATTTGTCATTGTTTGTACCTTCTGGGGGTATGGGCATTTGATCAATTATTATTTGATTATACTTGAACTTACTTCTTGTTGTAGTGTAGTTAGTCTGTAGGGTGTCCTACTTTAGACTTATGGTTGGTATTTTTCTTCTAGGTTCAGTTGGATAAGGCCATAGGTAGCTATGTGTTTTAGCGGTGATAGTTAGTATTCCATTACTGAGTAGTTGACTCCTACGGTGCCTTCTTATTGTAAATAGGTTGTTGGTTGGCGCTTTCATGTACCTTTCTTGACTCTACTCTTTTTCTATACATCGTTTGCCTTACTTCTTGTCTTTATTGTTTTAGTTCCTCATTAGTTACTTGTGCTATATTTACCTTGTTATATGTTATCTATATTTTCTTTATCTATGGAGTTCAGTCGGTCTATGCCTACTGAGTACCACTAGTTGGTACTCATAGTACACTTCTACCCCTTGCAGATCATAGTATTGATTATCGCAGTTGATTTGGACTGGTGCAAAGTATCTTTTGATTCAGAGATTTAGTGAGTTCCTAACATCCAGAGTTGTCGACTTCCATCTATGTTGGATTAGGAATAGTCTTTACTTACTTTTGAATACTATTTGTACTTATATTTGTATTTTATAAGTCTCGTACTCCCATTTTGATTTAGATCCTTAATTATTGACTGATGTTGGGTCTTGGGGTGGTTCCTTGTGTTTTACTTCAGTTGTTCTCGTTCTTCTCATTTCTATTTACCTTTTACTTTATTCACTTATCCTCTTCTTGATAGCCCGTTGCTTCTGGTTCTAGGCTAAGGGTTAAGGATTAAGCTAACCTACTTGTAAGTGTTAGTTGGTGCCACCATGTCCTGAAAAATTAGGTCATGACAAGTTGATATCAGAGTTCTAGGTTGAACTACATCATTGGTATGAAGGAAATGCCTAGTAAAGTCCTGCGGATCGGTATAGAGACATTCGTATCCAATCTTCAGGAGGCGATGGGGAATATTTAGGAAATTTTGTTCTTAACTCCTTATCATGTGTCCTTACTTTGAGTAATCTCTAAAACTGATCCTTTGGAACCCATTCCTTCTTATATGGATAGCATGAGGTTTCTAGTGGACCCGATTAGAGCGTCAACAGGTTCTACCATAGTTTCAGCAGATGGTTCTCAGGCAAGAGATAGGTTGGTGGTTCCCCAGCAGAGTTCGTCATCAGTTTAGGAGTATGTCATAGGATTTCTTGAGTGGGATGGGCATAACCTGATAGCATCCAAAATGGCATATTCATTAAAACTAATGGGTTCAACAAAAAAATCAAGAAGTTGTTTACTATGGAAGAAATTCTAAAGATGAGCCCAATATGAAGCCCAAAAGAAATATTGAGGTCCAAAGGTCAACTGGTGAATGTCACAGGAAAGAGGCCCAATTTTGCTTAGGTTAAAGTCAACAAATATAGGCTTCCATATGAAGAAATTTTGTGGTAATTAGGTCTAGAAGATTCCAAGAATTAGCCACAAGAAAAGATTGCTTTCTGCCTAAGTTTTGAGAGAAGAGTAGTCAAACTTTTCAAGATTGCCAAGATTCTTTTCCTAGATGAGTTTTACCTTGTTTTTTTATTTATCTATAGGTTATTTATGTTTTCCTTGTTCTATTTATGATCTCCCTAGTACAATTAATGCTTTCCTAGAACTAGTAAAGTTATTCCTAATTAAGTTACTTTATTTCCTTTATAGAGTAGGATTTACCTTGTAATTTTCTTTCTAGATTTTGGCTACCCCTTTAGCTTATTCTAAAAGGTCTTGGACATACTACACCACTCTTCTATATATAAAGGTCCTTTTTCATTCATTGAGGACAATTAGATTGATATTAATAATATTTTAAGAGTTCTGTGGAACCTGTGTGACTTGTTCTTTGAGAATTTATCTTTAAACCTTTACTTGTTTAATAGTTTAAGGTATAAGGTAATTTACTCTTGTGATATCTTTGATTCCTTTTTGGTATTCTTTAGAAGATGATTAGTTTCATTTACTAAATGTTGTCTTAAGTTACTCATAAATCGGTTAAGATTCGTATCTACTATTTTGATTCGGTTTCTCAAGTAAAGGTATTAGATTTCATACATATATCTATATTTTGTTACTTGAAACTTTTCAAGGCTTTAGAAAAATCCTTTGAAATTCTTTGATCATTCCTTTGAATTTCTCATATTTTATTTTTAGTTTTCTGATTCTTTTAGGTTTGCTTCCGCACTTCAATATTTTGAACTCTGAATTTGGGATCTTTGTAACCCCAATATTATCAATTGGTATTAGAGCAGTTCTATCAAAATTCTATTCTTGGTAAATTTTGGGATTTCTTGAATATCAAGAGCAAAAAAAATAGAAAAAAAGTGATAACTTTTTCTTCAAGAAATATAATTGTTTGTTGTCCAAGAAATCTAATTACTTGCTCTCCAAGAAATTTGATTACTTGCTCTCCAAAAAATTTGATTACTTGATCTCTTAGTTTTGCATTAGTTTGTTATCAAAGAAAAAGGAAACAAGAAGAGGGGAATCTAGATCTTTAAGTATAAGAGAATTATCTTATTCTTAGGAGTTTGTTCTAAATATTTTCCTGTTGTTCGTATTTTGTTTCAACTAAATCTTACTTGTTCTAGGATTGTTTGTTGTCCAAGAAATATAATTACTTGCTCTCTAAGAAATTTGATTACTTGCTCTCCAAGAAATTTAATTACTTGATCTCTTAGTTTTGCATTAGTTTGTTATCAAAGAAAAAGGAAACAAGAAGAGGGGAATCTAGATCTTTAAGTATAAGAGAATTATCTTATTCTTACGAGTTTGTTCTAAATATTTTACTATTGTTCGTATTTTGTTTCAACTAAATCTTACTTGTTCTAGGATTGGTTCTTTGCTTTCTTTTGTTCTCCAAAAATCTATACTTTATTTCTAAGAACTTGATACTTGTTTTGATTTAATTATAAATCTTGAAAGTATTTGTTCAAAGGTTATTTTGAGGGGAAAAGGCAAGTGTGGGTGAGCTTAATAGAGAAAAAAAAAGCCAAATTGAGATATACTTATTTTCTTGATATTTTTTGAGATGTTTCAAACAGGTAAGGAAACTAAAGCTGGAACTCAAAACCACACCAACGTTGCTGAAGTGCTAATAACACAATTGGAAAATATGAATGTCACCTTTGATGAATTGAAGAGAAAAAATATTTTTCATACAAGGTGTGAGATAAAGGATATTACTTTTTCTATGATTATTAATCGTGAAAGTAGTGCTAATGTGGTAAGATCATACGTGGTGGAGAAGTTGGAACTTACATGCATCAAACATACTACTCCTTACAAGCATCAATGGCTAAATAATTTTGGTGAGTATAAAGTGACTAAGCAATGTATGATTTCTTTCTCTATTGGGAGGTATTCCGATAATGTTCTTTGTGATGTAATTCCAATGCAAGATTGTCATATTATGCTTGAAAGTCCATGGAAGTTTAACAGGAATGCAATTCATGAGGAGAAAGAATTGAGTTTCTCTTGAGCTAAAATAAAGAAAATGTACACTTGTATCTTTAACTCCATCTCAAGCTTATGAGCATGTGAAAGAATTGATGATAAAAATTGAGAGAGAAAAGAATGAGAGGATTATGGAATTGCAAGTTGATATTCCACGAGAGGAAAAAGAAGATGATGTGTTGATGGAAGAGAATGGGAAGTCAACTGAGAAAAAAAGTGAGATTGAGAGAAAAGAAAAGAGAGATGGCCATGAGAGCATAAAAGAGAGGGATATTTGTGAGGTAGAGAGAGAAAAATAAGAGATTTTGAGTGAGGTTATTTCTTATTCTAATTCTAACATTACTATTTCTTCTTCTATTTGTTTTGATCTCTTGTAGATACACGAGAGAAAATATGTGTTGAAAAATCATCATTGGATAAACTTGAACTTAAGGTGGTTGATACTACATGTCCCACTGAGAAAGTGCATGATGATGAGAATGATAAAGGTAAAGAGAATTACTTAGGGTCTGTCCAAGATAAAACTCATGACAAAAAGTTCAACAAGGCAATTGTGGATCAAACACCCATGAACAAGGAATTATTCCTTTGCTACATAAGACCAAGTACGGTATATATAATATGTTTATTCACATTCTTGGTATTCCTAAAATACCTAAGGTCTTTTTTGAGGTAATGAACTACACTCTTCATTCTTGTATTGGTGACTTTATTAATTTTGAGGATGATGATATTTTCCTATATAATAAGTCATTAATCGTAACCTCTAAGTCCAATAAGAGCAATTCATTCCTTTTTAAAATTGAGTATGACGTAGTTGATTGTGGATTCTCACTTGAAAAGAAGCGTGATGTTTGTGCGAGGAGGATTGTGAATGAGTTGGATGGTTCTTCTCTTATTCTAGTGTCAAATAAGTTTTTGTGTAATAACTTGTTAGAATACGATTCTTTACGTGTGATGAGTCATAATTTTTTAAGTGTTGGTTATTATGATTTTAAAAGGGTGTTTGCTACTAGTGATGAGGAGATACATGACTATGAGCACTATAATGCTTATATAAATAGCACATACATAGAAGAATTGGTAGGAGGTACTATTGAGGATGCATTGCTATATCATAAAAGTATCCAATTTGATGCAATTTTTTTATTTTCTTTGTCATACCCATCAAATTACTATATTGAAAGAACTAACTTAGAGTTGCATGTATCATTCACAACAACATCTAAACAAGAATTTTGTTGTGCTTATATAAGTAGAAAATTATTTTATTGGGATGATAATGTCCACATGCTTTACAAAAGTGTATTTATACATGATAAGATTAATTGGGTTAAGTGGACACATGGTCACTATCTTTTTTTTCCTATCATTATTGCTTTCAATTAATGGAAGTTGTTTACTAACGCATGTCTTCTTGATTTTGCGAGATTTCAATTCGAGGATGAATTGCTTTCAAGAAGAGGGGAATAATAGCATCCAGAATGGCATACTTCATTAAAGCTAATGGGTTCAATAAACAAATAAAGAAGTTTTTTTACTATGAAAAAAATTCCAAAGATGAGCCCAAAAAGAATATTGAGGTCCGAAGGTCAACTTGTGAATGTCAAAGGAAAGAGACCCAATTTTCTTAGGTTAAAGTTAACAAATATAGGCTTTTATATGAAGAAATTTCGTTGTAATTAGGTCTAGAAGAGTCCAAGAATCAACCACAACAAAAGATTGCTTTCTGCCCAAATTTTTAGAGAAGTCTAGTCAAACTTTTCAAGATTGTCAAGATTCTTTTCCTAGATGGGTTTTACCTTGTTTCTTTATTTATATATAGGTTATTAATATTTTTCTTGTTCTATTTATGATCTCCCTAGTACAGTTTAATGCTTTCCTAGAACTAGCAAAGTTATTCCCAATTAGGTTACTTTATTGCCTTTCTAGAGTAGGATTTACCTTATTATTTTCTTTCTAGATTTTGAGTACCCCGTTAGCTTGTTCTAAAAGGTATTGGACGTACTATACCCTTATCCTATATATAGGGGTCCTTTTTCATTCATTAAGGATAGTTAGATTGATATTAATAATATTTTGAGAGTTTTGTTGAACCATTGTGACTTGTTCTTGGAGAATTTATCTTTAAACCTTTACTTGTTTCATTGTTTAAGGTATAAGGTAATTTAAATCTTGTGATATATTTGATTCCTTTTTTGGTATTCTTTATAGGGTGATTAGTTTCATATACTATTTGTTGTCTTTAGTTATTCATAAAGTGGCCAAGATCCGTATCTACTATTTTGATTCATTTTCTTAAGTGAAGGAATTAGATTTTATTCATATATTTATATGTTGTTACTTGGATATTGTCAAGGCTTTAGAAAAATCCTTTGAAATTATTGGATCATTCCTTTGAATTTCTCATATCTTATTTGTAGTTTTCTGATTCTTTTAGGGTTGCTTTCATACTTCAATATTTTTAACTCTGAATTTGGGATCTTCATAACCCCGATGTTATAATAACCCCACACCATCCCCTACAGATTGATATATATGTTGGGAGTTCATTAGGGGATTGTCTTTGTCGCTCCATTTGGCATCGAAGCATTTGATAGTAACTGGGACTACCTTTCTCCAAGTTATTGGCCACGTGAGGGAAGTGGAGCAGACATATTTTGAGGCGTATAGATATAGTGTTAAGAGGCCTTGCCATCAGCACAGTGGTGTCAACATTCCACTTCAGGGAGAGTATCAATTTAGCAAGGGTCACCTTCCTTGTCGATCCATTAGGTGTATGGCACTAGCACCTCAGGTCCCAGGAGGTTTGGAGGAAGGTCATGAAGTTTATAGTGGGAAGAATTTAGGTTTGGGATTTCGAGGTTCCCATTTTGGATATCTAGGTCATGGGGCCCCGGTGCATTCAGGTAGAGGCAGGGACGACTATGACAAGCCCCGTCAAGGTGTAGGCCAGAGCTCGAGGGATCAAATTCATTTCATTCCTACCACGTTCAGGTTATTACGGGTCACTCTTCTCAGGGATGTTATGATTGTAGGGAGTTTGATCACTGGTCCATGGAGTGCCCCAAGCAATGGTTGATTCTTCAGATACTTATGGCTTCTTCTACTCCCAAACCCGAGTTGTTGAGCCTTTTTGTAGCTGTTGAGAGCTTGGTGATCGATTTAGAGAATGTCCCTGGCATGGGACCAGTGCACAGTTTGCTCATCTAGGTTAGTCTTATGGGTTTATGTTGCCTTGACTTAGAGGTAGTGCTCAAAGTGTTTTTGGTGGTGCTTCAGGTGTTCAGGACGAGGTTGGTCATAATCCGTTCTATGCTTATATAGTCCGGCAAGAAGCCGAGGATCCAAGTGATAGTTATATTGTGAAATCTAGTTGTTTTACCCTTCATTACCTATATTGTGTGTTTTGGGGGGTTTTCATAACCATACATGCCTACTTGATTTGTTACTTTCCCATGACTGTGGTAGTAGCCTTACTTGGACTTATGTATATACGTTCAGTGTTGTAGCTAATTTTGTTTAGTAGTGGATCGACTAGGTCAAGTTTTTCTGTTAAGTAGTAGCAGTTGAGAAACTCCCCGTGCCTTTACCTTGGTGGCTTGATATGAATTTGCGACCGGGGTAGTTAGCTGCTACCTTTTTATCTCCCTTAGCATTGATTTTTTTTGTGGTGCCAACTCTTATTAGATAGGTGGCTAGACCAACTTGTTAGTTCTAGGAGTGGTGTTATTGGAGGATCTAGTTGGCGTTAAGGGTCGCCTTAGTTGCATGTTATCCCCGTTGGGTTAGTGGTTGAATGTCTCCTATTATCATTGTGAATAGCTAGCCTTAGTTCGATTAGTATTTCCCTCCAGACATTCTAGTTTTCTTGGCTTAAACAACTGTCTCCATTGCTTGGCATCGTTAGGTTCATAACTGAAAGATTGGTAGTTAGGAGATTTTTTGTTGTTGTAGTTGCGAGAAAGGTAGTATAGCCTTCGATGGTTTTGTGGTAATCCTAGTTGTTTTTCTCTTTCCCTTGCCTTGGTCTTGTTCCTGAATACAAAGTGGTAGTCCATTCATCCAACTTGTTGAATTTATCTATTTTGAGGGTTTTTGGTGCTTGGCTATGGATAGTTGAGGATTTGGGAAGTGTAATCTCTCTTTCAGCATCATTACTATTGGTATTAGTTCTCTATGGCTATATTAGTAGCTCTCGAGGTTTGGGTTGTTAGTTAGAGTTGGAGTAGTGGTGTTCCTGATTGGCTTTAGATAAAGCTTAAGTTGGAAGTTGGAAAGTTGTTTAGAAGGTTCATCTACGGGATGGGGTCAAAGTAATTCATAGAGTCTGTGATTTGAACTTGTTAGGATGCGAGGTTTGCCCTTGATGTATTCGATAGATTGAGGTGCTTGTGAGTCAGAGTTAGTGCTATTGGACCATTACCAATCAGTTGTTCATAGTTGTGCGCCACCTATCGACTTGGTTTCCCTTGGTCAAGGATGGTTGGCTCAGATTTGAGGTGGCAGAGTGGTTTGTGGGAATTAGTGTCGGTTATGTAGAAGTTCTGATAGTAGGAGTATGTCACTTGGGTTGGACTTAGTCCAGTCTTGTTGTTTGCGGGATAATCCTCCTTTGGAGGCGAGCTTTTAGTTTCAGAAGGTGGGTTTCAATTTCGATTGTTGGTTGTTGAAGTTGAGATTTGAATTTTGGGCGTTGCCCTAGGTTGTCTTTCTTGGTTTGGTTGTGGTCGTCCCTTGAAGTTCAGTTGTAGTGGGTGACTCTCTTGAGGTTTGAGCGGTGTGGTCCTGTAAGCAAGTTCCAGATGACGTTGGAGGTTTCTAGGGTAGCTATGGACCGGCAGAACGCCCTTGGTGGCTTGGAGAAGGCGGAGTTAGGAGCTTAAGACAAGTCCTTAGAACTTTGATTTAAGTTGCATCTGTCATGGTCCTGTGTTTCTCATTTAAGAGGTTTTAGTGTAGTTTGGTCTTCCTCAGAGGAATCTTGTGTTTTCAATCAAGTTCGGGTTAATTGGGAGGGAGTTGGAGCACAAAAAGGGATTTGAAGGAGTTTTTTGAGTCTAAAGTGAATTTGAGTTTTTTCCTCTCATCCTGAATTCTGTGAAGGCATTGTTCGACCTGAGAGGGTGTCTGAGGTACTGACGGAACATGTGGCCCCAATACCCTTATCTTATCATGACTAGAGGTTTTGTCTCTCTTGCTACTTTCGCGGATGAAAGTCTTTTTTAGTAGTGGATGTTGTAATGACCCTCCCGGCCATTTTCTTTGTTTTCTGATCTTTTCAGCATTTAGAGCTCTCTTGTAGAGACCCTAAGTCATTTATGACTTGCTGGCACTGAATGTTAGATCGCCTGGTCATTTGTTTGGATTTTACAGTCGTTTCCTTGTTTTGGAGTTCTTGGTGTTTGTACGGTTGACTTAGATCAAAACTCCAAGAAAACGACCTCAGAACGGAATTTTGATGGTTCCATTAGTTTCGAAATGGCCAAATTAAGCTAGGAGCATGGTCGACATGAGTATAGAGTCATTCAGTGGGGTTTGAGGTAAAACTGTCAAATGGGTCGAGACCAGATCGGGTATTGGCCCATCAAAAAAAAATTTGGGCCGGTCTGATGTATTTTTGGCCTCGGACCGGTACCGCCCAGGTTAGACAAAATTATTTTTTTCGGAAATTCCAAATGTTGGGCCAGATTCAAAAAGAGTTGTTGGGCCCAACAACTATATAGCCTTTGGCCTAACGACCAAATCTGAATATATGGCTATTTTTTAAAAAAAATAATTTAACTAATCAATTTTTTTCTATAAATATCTACAACATTTAATCATTTTTTCCACCAATAATCATCTAATTCTCTCAATTCTTTCTCAATTTCTCAATTCTCTCTTAGAGTGATATCAATCTTTTATTATTTTTTGCAATTAACAACATCAAGTGGAAGTTTTTTCAACTTTCAAGTGGTCAACATTTCATCAATTTTATGATTCTTTTTTGATTCCAGCAATTTGATATAATCGTTCCTTCTCTTCTTTTTATTTAGTAAATTGATTTTAATATATTTAAATATTTAATTTTTGTGTTTATAATTTTTATTAGTTTAATTTGCATAATGGATAGATTAAAAAATATAGATAAAAGTGTTAAAAATTTTTGTCTCAGCGGAGGTAGTGGTAGTAAGAAAAAAGTGCTTCCGGTAGAGGTAGTACAAGTAGAAATTATTCTCGTATGTTTGAAGCACCACCTAGTGAATTTTGAGAAATAGGTGTGGTGCACATGATATGAATGGAGATAAATTTTAAGAAAATTACGGTATAGAAGAACCAAATGAATTTGAAGTAGAAATAGAACAAGATGATAATGATGATGTGGATGTTACATCAACCAGTCCTGATGTAGATTTAGATAATGCTCAATCTAGAACTGTTAATCTTCCTCCACGACCTGTAATAGAAAAAAAAACTAGTATTATATGACATTATTTTGAACGCATAGCCAGAACAACTAAAGTTCACTGTAAAGAGTATCAAAAAAAAATCGAGCATAAGACCGAGAGTAATAGAGGTAGAATGGGTCAATTGACTAGACATCTAAACAATGAGCATCCTGGTTGATAAGAACGAATAGGGGGTGCTACTGGGCCAGTTCAAGGTAGAATAAACCCATAGACCGAAAAATTAACGGGGACGTATAATAAAATGATGGACCGTAAAAAGATAGCGAAAATTATAGATGTGGGTTGTCTACCTTTTTCATTTGCTTCTTCTGATACTTTTATTCATTATATACAATCAATTTATAATCTCATGTTTAACGGTATTCCTAGAAGTACTTGTAGATCCAGTATTTTTAGACTTCATGGACAATATGCATATTATTTACGTTGGTTATTAATAAATCGTTCATGTAGAATTTCACTTATTTCTGATCTTGGTCGTGCTATAAATAAAAATGATTATTTAACTGTTACTTGTAATTGAATAGATAGTGTTTTTGTTATGCAAAAACGTATTTTAGCATTTCAATATGATGAAGACCAAAGACATAATGCACAATTTATTTCTGATTCTTTATCAATGGTTGCAATGCCATGGATGTTTTAGTTTGCCTCAGAGATTATATTAGATTAGAGTGTAGGAATAAAGGAAGAGTAGAAGATACAAAAGAAGACGAAGAACTTGAAGAAATAATGTTAATTAGAGATCCTTCGGCACAATCTAGTCCAAAATACGGATTAGTTAATTTTGAAAATTATGAGCCAAATCTTGTTAATGTTAATATAGATGAATTGGAGAAAATGATTCGAAATATATAGAAGTTACAATTTATTATATACAACTACTTGTAAGTTTGTAACCATGTTTTGAATTTTATCAATATATTAATAAAGTCAAAGTCTTTGCATTTCTTAATTTTTTTCCTACAAAATTTGTATGATTCAATTAAATAATTATTTTTGTTTTACATAAATCATCTAAGAAAAATTAAATTTGTAGTCTCGACAAGATTTCAAGACTTGAAAAATATTATTATAATAAATAGTATATTATGAGCATATTTGTTATACATTGTAAGTATATATAATATATAATGTACGTAATAGATAGTATATTGTCAGTATATTAGATATATATTATAAGTATATATAATATATAATATAAGTAATAGATTGTATATTGTCAGTATATTATATATACATTGTAAGTATATATAATATAATGTAAGTAACAGATAGTATATTGTGAGTATATTAGATATACATTGTAGGTATATATATATTATAAAATAAGTCTATATATACTAATAGATAGTATATTGTGAGTACATATTAGATATACATTGTAAGTACATATAATGTAAGTATATCACTATAATAGATAGTATAATGTTAGTATACTTGATATATATAGTATGTATATATAGTATAATGTAAGTATATGCATACTAATAGATAGTTTATTGTGAGTATATAGTGAGTATATTATTATAATAGATAGTATATTGTGAGTATATTAGATATATATTATAAGTATATATATAATATATAACATAAGTATATATATACTAATAGATGATATATTGTGAGTATATTATCTATACATCATAAGTATATATAATGTAAATATATCACTATAATAGATAGTATAATGTTAGATACTTGATATATATAGTACGTATATTTATTATAATGTAAGTATATGCATACTAATAGATAGTTTATTGTGAGTATATAGTGATTATATTATTATAATAGATAGTTTATTGTGAGTAAATTAGATATAAATTGTAAGTATGTATAATATGTAACATACGTATATTATTATAATAGATAATATATTGTGATTATATTAGATATACATTGTAAGTATATATAATGTACGCATATCACTATAATAGATAGTATAATGTTAGTATACTTGATATACATAATACGTATATATAGTATAATGTAAGTATATACATACTAATAGGTAGTATATTATGAGCATATAATGAGTATATTATTATAATAGATAGGTAGTATATTATGAGCATATAATGAGTATATTATTATATTGTGAGTATATTAGATATACATTGTAAGTATGTATAATATATAACATAAGTATATTATTATAATAGATAGTATATTGTGATTATATTAGATATTCATTGTAAGTATATAACTATAATAGATAGTATAATGTTAGTATACTTGATATACATAATACATATATATAGTATAATGTAAGTATATACATACTAATAGATAGTATATTGTGAGTATATTTGATATACTTTGTAATTATAAATATATATGTATACTATATAATTAATTATATCACTATAATATATAGTATAATGTTAGTATATTAGATATAGATTGTAAGTATATATATATATAAAATATGTAATTAAGTATATCACTATAATAGATAGTATATTGTGAGTATATAATTTATTATTATTACTTCTAAATTAACTAGATAACGATATACGATATTGATGATTGACTCAATTTTTGAATACATAAATGCCAAAAAAACAAATCAAGCCCAATGGGCCGCCCCAGCCGCCCATTAAGCCCGAACCTATACCCTTAATGGGTCATGGGCCGGTTTTTAATACATTTTTCACTGTGGAGACCGGCCCGACTAGGCCTATGAAGAGTCCGATCCGACCCGGTACTCCCATGGCCCAAAAAAAAAGTATGCCGGTCTGACCTGTTCCGGCCTACTTAACACCCTTAGTTTGAGGCCATTTGACGCTTTAGCCTTTGAAATTTGGCCTATGATTGACTTTGATGAATATTTTTAGAAAAAGCGCTCGAATTAAAATTCTGTCAGGGCGGTTAGCTTTGGAATTTCGAGTTTGGTCTAGAACGATGGAAATTTCGATTGCTCCATTGAGTCTGGAACCTCAAAATTGGTGGGGCAACATAGTTTGTTTGCTTGTATGGGGTTCAAAACAAATCCTTAGCACCCCATCGGAGTCTTGGCCATTTTCAAAACTTAGCTGATATAGCTGAGTCTGGTGCCGTTGCTATAGAGTCCCCTGGTCGCTAAAGCAAAAGGGATTTTGCTACAACGACCATACCCATTGGGCAGGTGTCGCTTAAGCGACTGGAAGTTTTCTAAAGCAACTGGTAGCTTACGCCATAGGGTGTCGCTAAATCGAGCCTTGCCTTTTTTGAGGTGGTCGCTTTTGGGATGATTATGGACTTAAATTAGTCTCGTTTCTTGATATTTCCTCCAACTTCAAAGTTCCATATCTGGAGTTCTACAACTTTGTTTTGGGTGATTTGAAGACCAACATGTTCGAGAAGTTCATGTCTACAGATTGGAGTGCTCGGTGTTAGCTCGATTCTCTCTATTTGAGGTAATTTTGCGAGTTTAGCTGTTGTGTTTTCGTCCATTAAGGCTTTAATGGCCATTTTATTGCATGGAATGATTTCTATGTTTTCGTGCATCAAATTGTGTTGCAATTTGAAACATAAGTTCATTTAACTGAAATGCACATTTTTGTAGAGTCAAATTTGGGATTCCCAGTTCAGGTTCCACAATCTCATTTTAGACTCAATTTTGGGTCCATCTCCGAAAAATGCGAATTATATGTCAAAACATTTGTATTGATGTCGTGATTGATATTTGTTTAGCGTGGCAGCAATTGGAGGTGATTTGGAGGTCGAGAACTTCTAATTGGTGGATCTGGAGCGTGCGTGATCGGCTTCAGGGTGGGTTATGGTCCCCCACTTTGATTGGACTTTAGTAGATATTACTTCATATATATTCCATGTGATTTAGATTTGTATTTGCCGAGTTTAAGGCTTTCTTCCTTCTATTCCATTTTCTTGACTCCGAGTGAGCCTTAGACTAGCGTAGTCTCTTGAAATCCTCATCTTAGGTCTATGGATTTAATTGCGTATTGGATAGGTGAGAATATCCTTCGTAGGATTGGTATTGATGGCCTTAGTCTAGGGTTGATCCTTATATGCTTTAGCTTGTGTTTCATTGCCCTTATAGATAGAAGTAGATTCTGGTAGGGCTTGTTATGGTTGATGTGCCTTTGTTCTAGTGCCTGAGATATCTGTGGCTCATCATATCCATAGGTTTGTCTTAGTTGTGCTTGTTGGGAGATGAGATGGCATATTTTGGGGTAAGGCATCGATCTTAGAGATATTTTTCTCCCCTAATCTGATATTGAGTTGGTTTTCGATTACTTTACTTTTTGTTTAGCGATAGTCTTGTGATGACATTATATCTATTATTTGTTATTGGGCTCGAGGCCGTATTTGATGAGCGATTGGACCCCAGGTTAGTTCCCTTGCCTTGTTAGTATGGTATGACTTGATATACTATTGAGACTGTATATGTGTCTTGGTTGGATACTGGTGGCGATGGCATGCTTACATTGATTGAGCATTTTTTTATGTTTTGTGGTATGATTCTGGATTCTATGGGTTTTTCACTATTGTGTTTGAGAAGGGTTTCTCCTATTTTTACTACTTCTAAAATGGTTTTAATGGGAGTTGTATCACCCGGATAATTTGGGCACTAGTTTTGAGATTTATGAGGCATCAAGGATGTATTTCTTTATACTGACAATTTCAAAGGCATCGAGGATGTGCTAAGTTTTATTGATATTCGGCATGGCATCATCTTTTTCACACTTTGGTTGCATCTGGGATGCCTTTAGCCTGTACTTGATTATCCTACACATCGTCGTTCTTTTCTATATCGGCATGGCAACTCACTCTCTGGTAACACTACAGGGATGCTATATGTTTGTGTAAAACCTGGTTCAAGCCCAAGAAATGTGTATGAACTTTCTGCATCCCCTATAGGCCTCTCTGCCTAGTGCACCACTAAAATGGATGAGGGAGTTGCATGGTTTCCACCTAGTAGGCCAAGGGCCCTAGTGGGTCTATACACTTGTTTTTGTAGATCTTGAGAGCCACCAATGATGTCACTATTTTTTACTATAAACTTGCATTCATTATCATCGCCTACTAGCAATATACTTGTATGGTGTAGTCCCCTGATATTTAGGGGTCGGGGATATGTTTGTCATTGTTTGTACTTTTTAGGGGTGTGGGCGTCCGGTCGGTTATTATTTGACTATACTTGTACTTACCTCTTGTTGTATTATAGTTAGTTTGTAGGGTGTCCTAGTTTGGACTTGTGGTTGGTATTTTTCTTCTAGGTTCAGTTGGATTAGTCCGTAGGTGGCTATGTGTCTTAGCGGTGATAGTTAGTATTCCATTCCCAAGTAGTTGACTCCTACGGTGCCTTTTTATCGTAAATAGGTTGTTGGTTGGCGCTTTCAGGTGCATTTCTTGTCTATGCTCTTTTCACTATATATCCTCTGCCTTACTTCTTATCTATATTGTTTTAGTTCTTGATTAGTTACTTGTGTTGTATTTACCTTGTTTTATGTTTTCTATACTTTCTTTATCTGTGGAGCTCAGTCGGCCTATGCCTACTGAGTGCCACTCATAGGTACTCATACTACACTTTTTCCTCCTGCAGATTATAGTATGGGTTATTGCCGTTGATTTGGACTGGTGCAGAGCAACTTTTGATTTAGCGATTTGGTGAGCTCCTTGCGTTCGAATTTGTCGATTTCCATCTATGTTAGATTAATACTAGTCTTTACTTACTTTCAAGGACTTTCTATACTTATATTTGTATTTTAAAAGTCTTGTACTCCCATTTTTATTTAGATGCTGGATTACTGACTGATGTCAGGTCTTGGGGTGGTTTCTTGTGTTTTATTTCAGTTGTTCTTGTTCTTCTCATTGCTATTTGCCTTCTACTTTATTCATTTATCTTTCGTTTGATAGCCTGTTGCCTCTGGTTATGGTCTAAAGGTTAAGGGTTAGGCTTACTTGCTGGTGAGTGTTATCAGGTGATATGATGTCTTGAGAAATCAGGTCATGACAGATCAAAACCCCTAGAATTTGTATAATTGAAATGTATTGAAAAGAGAGGAACTTTGGGACTCCATGAATGGAAAGTATTCATGGATGAATTTCCAACATACCTTGATATTCAAAGCCGAAAAGAAATATATAAACAATGGAGAATCGAGTTGATCTTGAAACCCTAACTCTTTCTTGGAGAACAAGACTTGAGAGAAAACCTTGAACTCTTTTTTTGAATTTGAGTGAATGAGAGGGAATAATGAGAATTTGAAGGATATAACTACTTATAGGGTCTGTAGGATACCCCAAAATGACATAGTATAGGTGTACAAATGATAGGAAATACCCTCATTAAAATCTTCCGAGCGACCTACGGCTGGGACCTATGGGTTGTAGGTCCTTTTACAAATCGTAGGAACAGGTTGTCAAATTGGTGTACAAAATTTCTAGCTACTGGAATTGCACCTTTGATCCTATGGACAATGTCTACGGTTTGTTGAAAAGATTACGGGTTGTAAGGTCTAGCCGTCAAACACCCCAATGCTTAGCCAAAAATCCAAAACTCAGGACCCAATTTACGAGTCCAATCTACGGTCCGTCAAAAGTCCTACGGGTCTTAGACCTAGCTCATCCTGATAACTTTTCAAATGATGATACTCTGAGTTTCTCAACCTCACATAGGGGTCCTTTCTATGGATAGTAGGAACTCCTACGATCCATAGGAACCTTTCTTAGAGTGGGTCCATACTTGGTGAATTTTCCATTTTTCAGAACCCTTCCTATGGTTCGTCAAACTTCCTATAGATCATCAAGGT
Source organism: Solanum dulcamara (assembly GCF_947179165.1). Taxonomy (NCBI): domain Eukaryota; kingdom Viridiplantae; phylum Streptophyta; class Magnoliopsida; order Solanales; family Solanaceae; genus Solanum; species Solanum dulcamara. The sequence continues at coordinate 52,389,141 of NC_077240.1, forward strand.
GACCCATCTCAGACTTTAAAGTCTTCCCAAGTACTGGGCCTTCTGCAATTGCCTTTCTATGAGTCGTAGGACATCCTACGGGTCGTAAGATTGCATCAAATACTTTTTTACAACCTTTTATGCAACATAGTCCTTTGTTTGACCTTCCAACTTCCAAGATCTTACATAATATCTTAAATTCTATTAGATATTTCAATCCAATTCCAAAACATGTTTGAGTTTCATCTTCTAGTTGATGAATTTACCAAAAAAATACACCTGGATTTGTTTAGAAATTTCACTAAACTAAAAATTTAAAAGCTCTAATTGGAGAATGCAACAATCCATTAAAGAAGCAATTGATGAAATTTTTTGAGTGAAAATATTATAGAAGAAGAATAAGAAAAATAAGAGAAATCATGAGTGTCAGAGAAAAAATGACAAAAAGGAAGGGAGAAACGATCATAGAGAGTGGAGAAAGAGAAACACAAATTATGCAAGAAGGAACTCGTGTGAAGAAGGTATCAACAAAAAGTTTTATTATAGGGTAACTCATGATGTTCGTATCGATTTATTATGTGTCTTTGCACCTAACATTGGGTAGACCTCATACAATAATGAATAACTCTACCATATTATTTATTTCAGGGCCGAAATTAACCCAGTATAAAAAAAGAATATTTTACTTAAATTCCATAGTGAAAAAGTCCAATTACAATTTATTGCGACTTTTTTGGTAATTATCCGAATTCTCTCTTTTTCTAGATTTCTGATACATACGAATGACGTTGATACATCACAATTTGATACATAAGTCCTTTTCATGATTCATCGCTAGTTGATACAAACCAAACATTGTAATATTAATAAAATATATGAATCATCTTATAACACCTAATATATCATGAACACAACAAAAATAATAGTAAAACTTATGTTTTACTGATACATTTTGTGTTAGATTTGTATCAATTAGCGATGTATCATGAAAAGGACTTATATATCAAATCGCGATGTATCAGTATCTTTCCTATGTATCAGAAGAGGGATTTTTGAAATTTTTATAAATGATAGGGAATAATTGAAAATATAGGAATATAAGGTGTGTAATTTGATAATTTTTCCATAAAAAAAAATGAAAACTTGAAGAAAAGAGGAAACAAATACCTTGAATAATGTAGGCATTAGGGGATTATGGAAGAACTTGGATATTTTACTATCGTTAGATCAAACATTACACATCTTTCTAGGATGGTAAGCTATTATATACATTCCCCTTGTCAGCATACTTTCGTGTAGTATACATGATCTTTTGGGAAGGATCAAAATCATAATGTTGTCTGACAATATTTCTGTATAGGCCAAACTATTAAATAAAAATAGAAGAAAACGGTTGAGTGGGATAAAAGAAGTAGTCAGTTGATCATTAAGTAGATACAAATAAGTATAAATTAACATCATGACATACCACTTGATTTTTTCTCTCCGTGTTGGCGAGAGGTATTCCGAAAGAAATAAGAAGATTAACGACATAATAAAAATACTTTACTATAGCAAAACAAAAAAAATAAATTTTGTGGGGTCTTCTTCTCTGTCAATAATAAAAATTCTCTCTCATAGAGGTTTTTTTTCTTTCTAAAAAGATCTTTAATTTAAAATAATAAATAACTTAAAATATTTACAGAATAAATAAAATGCCCCTTTAATTGTGAAAGAGAAATGAATCATATTGGCACAATAAACAATGAACTTCAAAGAACTAGATTGATTGGGTAAAATGTAGTAGTATGCCATAAGAGAACTCCAACAGTTACCATGAAGCGTGACTTTCTATTTTTTTTCCAAGTATTTTCACATTTTCTATTAAGTAATAAAAATTGGAGTAGAATATGAGTCACATGTTATTTTTATTTTTAAAGATAGATAAGTAGAATATAAATGAAAATTACATAAAAAGGCAAAACATGTGATATATATTTACTATGCACAATTATAGTTTAAAAAAATTACAATTCCTAGATATAGTTAGGAGTTTATAGCAAATCTCTCTCTCTCCTCTCCCTCTTTCCCTCCCTTGGTCACCTCTCTCATATCTCTCTCTAAACTCTCGCTCACCTCTCTCCTCACTGCCCTCTCTATCTCGCCTTTCCTTCTCTCTCTTTCTCTTTGCAATACAAATTGTAACGATCCTTCTATTTCTTTTGTGAATTTTATTAGTTTTCATTCTTTCAACCTTCTCCGCAGTTGTTATATATAATTTATGGCTCGTAAAAAAGAGTGACACAATTTTTGAAATAGATTATGAATTATTTAGTTTATTAAATAGTGAAGAAAAAAGAATTAAATGACAAGTGCCCAAAACAGAAAAGGAAAGAAAAAGAACAAAAAAGGAAAGAAAATAGGTCAAAGCCAAATTTGATTTTTAAATTTAAAAATGGAAAATACCATCTTGTAAATAGAAGCACAAAACGACATAAACAGAATTAAAAAAATACAGAGTAAAAAGAAAAGAAAGGGGAAAAAGAAAAAGAAAAAGAGAAAAATAAGAATTTTCATCCCAAAAAGTCAAGGTAATTATTCTCTTCCTTTCCATTAAATTTTTATGTGATTATGGACCAATATTTAGGGTAGATTCATGGAGAAATAATGCTAAAATAAGAAAATATGGCCTTAGGGTTCTTATCATAAAATCTTGATTTGGGGGTCGAATAACGACCCATTTTAGCTAAAATTCGACATGTAGGTTTGTGTTATTATGGATGAACATAATCTAAAGGAAAATTTTAGATTTGACTTCAATGGCTCGGGATGACTTTTGACCCAATTTTTGAGCCAAAAATAAATATAGTAATATGGGTGTCATTGGATTTGTACTTCTATGAAGATTATGTATTTGAACAATTTTTGATCATTTGAAAGATTTATGAAAGGATCGAGTTTCAAAGTGATTATTCAATTAATTGAGGCAAGTGAACTCTTAAAACTTTGTTAAATCTTATAAAATTCCCGAATTTCTTTTCTTGTGTGTGTTGGGAGTAATGAGAATGAGGTTGTAGGTTGTTTTCATAATGAATTAAACTAAGTAAATAAATGCGATTAACAAAAAGACAACATGTGCTAATCTTGTAATGGGTAAATGTGAAAATCCTTGTTCTTGATGTGGATATGTGTTTGATGATATGCTTTGATAGTTCCATTGTGATTCTGAGTTGCCTAAACTTGTCATTCCTCATTATTGTGTGAATATATCAAATTTTATTTTGTTCTTGAACACTATGATGAGATGGGCGAGATTGTGATGCCAAGGTCATTTTTGGTAAGAGTGTGATGTCGATGCCATTTTTGGTGAGAGTGTGATGCTGGGGTTATTTTTGGAAAGAGTGTGATGCCGAGGTAATTTAAGGAAAGAGTGTAATATCGAGGTTATTTTTGGTAAGAGAGTGTGATGTCGAGGTCATTTCTAGTGAGCGTGTGATGCCGAGGTCATTTATGGCAAGAGTGTAATGCCGAGGTAATTTTCGGTGAGTGTGTAATGTTGAGGTCATTTCTGGCGATTTTTGATGATGGTCGACTATTGATTATGCACGGGCATCCTTGCATATTTATGTGTGATGCATTTACTTTTGTGTATGTTTTATGTGATACTTGTGATTCTGTCTTGTGATGATTTAACTATGATTATGGAACTTATATGAATTGTGTATTATGAACTCTAGACTGGGCTGATTTTCTGTGCAGATTATAGTTATAGAGGTTTGGTTGGGATGAAAGGAGTTCTAAAATTTTTATGATATTTGCCTAGTTTTATTAGTTGGCTTGCTAGTTACCGTGTTGTTTGATAATCACTCCTTGCTTCTACACTTGAGTAGTTTTCAAGCTCGGATCGTGAGTTTGAGTGTTTTCATTTTCATGCGAGGCTTCTAAGTGAATTTGAGAGGTAGGAGATTGATGTCCGACCATCTCCCTTGTTCCTTTATCTATGTTTTATTCTATTTGAGACACAAAGACATTTGAGACTTGTATTTATCTTTAGTTCTGTATTTACTAGTGACTTGTACTCGTGACAACTCGATGTAGGGGATTATTCAAGTTTATTTAAGACTTTCTCTTTTGTTTATTTGATTTATTTATTATTTCCACATTATTTCTTAAAATTGTTGGTTTAGGATGACTTGTCCTGGTTGGATAGGACGAATGTCATCACGTTCGATTTTGGATATTAGAGCCCTAGCTTCATAAGTCTCACGTGTATACAAGACAAATTTAAGTAGAGTATTAAAAATTGATGCAGAGATGTATGTACTTATCTTTCGAAGACTATAAAGACTGTTAGGATTTTTTTTTACTTTTTGATTCTCGATTGCGCATCCTTGATCCGATCTAATTCCTACCGCTTCACTTTATTCTCTCACTTATTGTGATGGCTCATGCTTGGTTCTATGTGCATACAATTAAGATTTCATCATGTGGTTTTTGTGTAAAATCTAATTTTAGGGTGAAGTGATAAAATTATGAAAAACATGTGTGGTCAGACTTGCAAGGCATTGCAATTTGAAAATAGTGAGTACGGTTGTGGTTTAATGATGTAATTTGAGGATATGGTATGGAAAGAGGAACAATGATCTGGAGCATCATCTAGACGTCTTATATTTTTGGTTCATGTTTAGCATTGAGAATGGTGCTTATGTGGCCTATCAGTGTTTGAAGCGGTTGGACAATTGAGAATGGTATAATTAGGGGAATGACTATTTTGTGAGCACTATGACTTTGGAGACTACAGTCTATAAAGTTCTTCATAAAAGAATGAGCTGTGTAGTGCATGACGAGGATGATGTTGTATAAATTGAGATAAGAATTTATATGATGATTCTATAGAGTGGGTGTATAACAGGAAAGGTTATTGTACATCTACTATCGTGATACCTATTTTTACTTGGTTAGGATTACAAATTGTGTTGCTTCTGCTATCAACCTGGCCTACGAAAGGGTGCATATCGCTTTCGGCTGGAGACTGAAAAGCCTTGGTAATGTATGGCATTTTGTAATGGGTAAAAATATGTAAACTGTATGAGTACAATCTTTCCAGTGGGTATGATGTGTTCTACTGGTGGATCTACCGGGCTTTCATGATGTAGTACCAGTGATACATGGAAATGCAGACGTCAGTTATCGAGTGTGATGCAATTACTTAAGGAAACTATCAACTGCTTTACCTACTCGACTAATGAGGTTGAGGTGTATTCACATCTGAAAACCAACATGTTGTTAATACATATATTTAAGTTGGGCATTGTTTATACGGAACATTATAGCGGTGGATCTTGGTATGGTAATAGTGTGTTTAAGTATGAAGTGTATTGCAAGGATCTACTTGGTGACTGACGACTTCATTATAAACCAAAAAGAGTGGACTAATATTTAAATGATAAGCTTATTGGTAAAGAAAGTTCCAACAAGTATATCTGTGTGAAGGCAAGTGAGTGTACTAGCGAGAAAATATGTATGGAAATAGGCTAATTCAAGTTTTAGACTGTATAGAAAGTTTGAGATATCATGTCAACAATAAGGTTAACTTCGTGATGGTGGCAAGGATTGTTGAGCGGGGTAATAAGAGTTCGGGATGGATTATGATTAAGATGCCACTCTATGGTAATGGTTTTCAATTAAAGGGATCCGGTATGGTAATGACAACTTGCGGGTATATAAGGTTGGAGTTGATGCTGCTTGGTGAGTAGCATAGTTATATGAAAATTTATATGATGTATTGGAAACCGCTTAATGTAAAATTGAAAGGAATTTCAAATTATAATGGAAGATTTAGTTTGGCCTTCAAAATGAGGCGAGAGAGAATACTTACTATGATTGCAAAGTTCAAGGATTTAACTTCAGGGATGTTGGAGAGCTGGGTTAGGAAATACGTGACTTCGTCCATTTTACTCTGGTTATAATAATAGTATCCGATGTTCATCAGTCAGGATAAATATGCTTCAAGAGTGAAGTTGATAGACATTCGACTCTAGTATTGTGGTAAGTTCTATAGTAGTTTCGAGTTTGATGACTGTCATGGTTTGGGTTCCTAATGAGGGACATGGTAACATGATGGATAGGTGTTTACTAATAAGCTAAGGTATGTGATTATATAAAATCTTCAAGTTATAGGCTAATGTCGATTGATAAGGTGATTGGTTTACATGGTTTGAATAAAAATTCAGGTTTGGCATTGTAAGTCTACATTCGTGGTAGTTAGTTTTGTCAAGGTATGGATTCACAAGGTAAGAAATGATTGATTAGGTCGATTGTTGAGCATTTGGAAGGATTGGTGCATGGTCTAGGTTGTAGAGTTTATTACTTTTGATTGTGAAAGATCTCAATGAAGTCTTTATTTGAGAGTTTGGTTTAAGGTAAAAGTTAATATGCTATGAATTCTTCGCCAAGAAATAATAATGATAAATGAGTTAAGTAAAGGAACAAGAGTCTAGTGCATCAAAGATTTCAAGCATTTAGGCTTGGGTCATGAGTATGAGTTAAGAATTTAAATGTACTAGCAACATTGCGTAATGGAAACAAGTTAAGAAATGTGAAGAAATATGACATCACGTGCATAAATTTTTGCCTTTGAGTTCAGATATGACTATACAATGTGGATTGGTTCGACACAGACTTATGAGGAATGTAACAATGACTTTCTGAAGGTTTGGTTTTGGTTTGGGTGACAAACAGTGAGGTATCCAAGATTTTATGTTTTATGTAGAGTTAGATTTTTTAAATTATGGTAGGTGACTTATGGATGCACTAAATGATGGGATATAGTTCTACGTAGTTATTAAGGATTTTGAGTTGGATTTATACTGCTGTATTGATGGGACTACACAAACTATTGTGATGCGATACATAGACACTAGGGGGTAAATAGAGGTTATGTGCTCATAGTATACATAATTATTAGTGTGATCAAGAATTTCTCTAAGTTTTTGCATGAGGTATATGATGGTTTAAATGATAGTTGAAACTTGGTAGGTGAAAGATTGTGTGGAGTTGAAATTTGGAATTTGTATTACCAGCATTAGGTGGGACCTCGTACCTGTCATGAAATGCTTAAATACAAGAAGATATAGCCACCATTTGAACTTTGGGAGACAACAATGTGTTGCTAAGAAGATCTTGATACTAAAGACGATTTGAGAGTAAAGTAAACGACTGGTGTGGTTATGATGTTCTATTAGCTTTAAGAGTGCTAGCTTTAGTGGAGTACTATGATGGGTATGTGGGAGTTGATAAATCGAGTATGTCTACTATTATAATAGGACCAGGCTGGTTGATTTGGGTAGCAATGAAATAGATAGAGTCTGAAGAATTGAAATGTTCAATATGGGCATTATTGAAAGGTATCTTACGTTATTCAATATTGGTTGTGTACATTCTTATGTGACCACCTACTTCATTGTGGAAATGGTCTGGAGTATGATTCGCTGCATATGGTCATGCATATTCCCACTTCTGTGGATGAATTCCTGGTAGTGGTTAGGGTGTACCGATTCTGCGATGACCTCTTGGTAGTAGGGGATGTTTGTGCAGACTTGGTCAGTTTAGATATGAAGGATTTGGTGTTTCCTTGGGGTAGTTGAAGTGTTCTAGTGGTTTGACAAGTGTCACCTTGTTATGAACTTATGAAAGAGCTACCATGGATAGTTATAGTGACCGACAGTTTTGTTATACACCTCGTCGTTAACTTCACATTTAAACTATGTATAATTGAATATGGGGACCATTGGGTCTAGATCTAACGCACTTAAGAGTTGTTTAAAATCATAGCTACTGATCTACCATTTTCGATAATGTTGATAGAGGTTTTTATGTTTGGGTATGTCGCTCGCTAGGAGGTTATTCATTCATTTCCTTCTTTGGTTTAGATAAATCGTATTCTCTAGTAACGAGTACCCAATGTCTAAAGATCAGATTTGTATAGCTTAAGCTCATGGAATGATTTGGTTATGAGAATGGAATTTTGACAAGATTTGTGATGGTCTCTGTGTTAGGAGTGTGGTGACTTGTTAAGTTTCACTTCTAGTTGTAGCCGGTATTGGTTCATAATTCTCTTGTAGTTATCTATTGAAAGATTGTCTTGATGGTTATGCTGTGGTTTAGAGGGTTTCAGTTTAGATTTGGTCCATGGGTTAGTCCGTGACTTGGAAATTATTCCTGATTTATAGATTTACAAAGTTTGATTCGAAAGTTTAGTTCTTTGTAGTGGATCTTGATGGTGTGGTTGTAAGAATGGGTTCCTTTGGAGATGCAATTACTAACGTTAGAAATTATTCCTCCAAATCGTAATAACGTCAAGTATGCTTCTTTCTTTTATTTATGTTCGAGGACGAAAATGAGTTTTAGTTGTCATGACCCAAACTAGGGACAAGCCGCAATACGTCGATCGAGATGTGAGGGACCCCAACCAAGCCATCTTAGAATACAACACATACATAAGGTAAAGAAACATAATAAGTAAAGTGGAAGAATAACCTCAAATAATATGTCTAAACAGACTACATCAACTCCTTGTCTAAACATGCCTCTATCATACTAGCATATATGGGGGCATAGAAAAGACACTAGCTCCCGAACAAGAAAAGAACGTCTCAAAATAGCAACATAGTCTAAAAGTATCAAGGGAAGAAATGAGCTCGATAGGTAGTCCTCGAAGCATGAGGACATACGAAATCAAGTGAACACGTCTCCTATCTAGCCACAAGAGTGTGTGGAGTAATCGTCGAGCCCTACATTATAACACAGTGTAGCCACAAAAGTTTGCATGAGTACTTTGAATGTACTAAGTATGTGAGATATGCATGAACAATGAAATAAGGCATAAACAGTATGAATATAGGATGCATAACCAATGTAACGAAAAGCATGAGTAAGGCTTGAAAAGCATTTGAAATCATAATAAAAAAAATTGTGGTCAATGCATCATAACCATCATAGTAAAACTTACTTCATTTCATATAACTTGTGAGATAGGACCTTTAACCTTATGAGAGATCATGGACATGTAAAAGATATTAGTAGTTGTAGTAAGAAATACCTTAAACATTGAGAGAATGACCTTGTAACTTAGTGAGAGCGACCATTAATGGACATAAACTATGTGAGCTACAACATGGAGTCCCAATGTTTACCAATATATCGAAGAAAATGGGGTAATTACTTTCCAAGGTAGACTCTTATATGCCTAAGTGGATCCACTAAGTTACATGAAGGATCGACCCTCAACTATGGGAAACCCTCTAAGGAATGAAGCCTCTTCTATGGGTGATCCTCTAAGGAATCAAGCCTCTTCTACGGGTGATCCTTTATCCGATGATGGCACGTAGGAAAATGGGATATTTCTATGGGTCTCTTGCCTTTTCTATGGGAGAGAATGCGTACTTTATTTCCACTTGGTTCTAGGTAAACTCTCAACGGAATAGACAAACCATAAAACATAAGCTTAATCATCATGTGGGAGGGTCCGTATCTACTACCCGTCCACTCTTCAGAAGAACATAATCATTGAATAGCTCCTTAACTTCATCTCATGTAATGTGAGTATAGACCTTCAGTCATTACATATATTTATTCATAAAAAATCTTTAGGGCCTTAACTCACCCTATCTTTAACTTGCTTGAAAATTATAGAATTATCATTAATAAAACTTCTTTTCAGAAAGCACCTGTAAACTCATTTGTAGACCTTGTCAAACATTCATAAAGCTTTCGTTGAATATAATTTGGAACTCAAGATCATAGCTTATACTTGTAACGTAGGATATAACATGCAAACATGAAATATGGAATTATCACACCATAATAACTTCTTTGATCTTAACTTTGATCATCATTATAACTTTCATCATAAAATCATAATCTCAACATTAAATCATGAAAACTTTACTTGAAGATCATTGAACAAATAATTTATGTATGAAAATCATCTTTAACTTCATAATCTTAAATTGGAAATAGCTTAATGCATGTGCATTCATAATTCAACATAAAATCATGCAATTCATATGAAAACATGCATATAATGATCATTGATAACATCTAAAAACGTAATTAAATCAGACCAACGCAATTCACAAAACTAGGGTTTATAATCAATTGAAATTAAAAGAAACTTTTAGAAAACCTTGTGACTTCATGGGTTAAAGTAACTCATCAATCAATCCCCATATAACTTGATTGAATCCACTAAGAAATTGAAGAGAAACCTTTTTGAGCTTGAGACCCTAGCTTAAGTATGGGAGAAGACCTTTGAGAGGAGCCCTTGGGAGAAAAGACATGTGATTTTTGAGAATTAATAAGAGAATGAGAGTTTAGGAATACTCAGGGTAGTCAATAGTTGTGACCCTAGTCCCAAAAACATCCAATTTCATTGAGAAAATAGGGAAAATACCAAATACCCCCTCATAAAATTTGATCGGAAGACCCTATGAATAACTCTTTATGGATCATCAAAATATTTATGGGTCGTAGACCCAATTCATCCTGTCAACCCTTGGAAAAAGATGAAAGAATGAGTCTCTGATCTTCTTTTACAATATTTACGGGTTGTAAACATTTCTAAGGTTCGTAACTTGTTTCCACGGGTCGTAACTCAAGGTTGTAATATTTTTGATTTGGCATTGTTTATTAAAACATTCATAACTTTTTACTCAAAACTCTAAATGAGGCAAACTTGCTGGCATTGGAAAGAAGACACAAAGAACTTTATTTTGATAGGTGACGGCATTCATAATTCATTATATATTAGGAAGTATAATCATTGGAATTTTACCCAAGTAAAATCTTTCACCAAAACATAATCGGTAAGGAAGCTTTCAACTCGTCTTTGTGCTAGAGGATTCTTATGACCTTAAAATCTCTCCAAATTTATTTCCACACTTAAGAATTGACCTTAACATCTATTCACAATATGTGAGAGGGAGGATGTAATTCAGCTCAACCTATAGGGAGAATAATTACCTCTACGACAATATGAATGGCTTCTACGGCTCGACATTTAGTCTATATGTCGTCAAAGTAGTGCTCCAAAATCATAGGCTACTGGAATGAAACTTGGTACCTACTAATCGTGTCTACTAGTCTTCAACACTTAAATGAGTCATACAAATGACTTATTAAACCTTTCCACATTTAACCAAAGTTTAAAATTTAGGACCCCCTTCTACGAGTCGATTCTATGACTCGTAAATCATACTATGACTCGTCATGTTGAGTCATTTTGAAAGTACTAAGGCTTGTCGATTTCAAAAAATCAAAGATCAAATCTATTACTCATTCTACGAGTCATTACCATTTCTACGAGTCATCAACTTGACTAGTAAACTCAATTACAATCTTAGTCGAATTTCCAACCCAAATATCATTCCTACAAGCCGCTTTTACGACCTGTAGGAGTCCCTATGACTCATAGGCTAAGTCATAAACTCTGGGATAGTCCCTTTTCTTGAAATTTTCTTTCGTTTTGACTTTTCAACTTTCGGGGCCTTACAATATCTCCCCCTTGCGAATATTCATCCTCGAATAAGATTCGACGAGTATAGAATAGATACAGAAAGAGGACTAGCAATCCAACATAAAATATGCCAACACATCAATATGCATAATCCTTGGGAATTTCAAACTCATCATAAAACATACCTTTAAAATCAACTTCATAAACATGTATACATATCAAAAAATGAGATTAAGTAGAAATCGGGAATTTGTAAGAATAGACATGAAAATCTAACACATTAACTAGCATGGAAACTCAAACACTCGAGCTTATAAAGTCAATCATGGAACAATGAATACAAAACCAATACATACCTACCATTATCACGATAAAGGAAACTCGTAGCATACTAGATGAAGCAGCACGAGCCATCTCCCTTCCTCCTCTAGTAGCCATCGGACTATCCCTCATAAGTCAAGTTATTTTTAACACTCACATTACCCAAAGGTACATGGAATTAGGACCACCAATACATTTCCTCAATATGGATATATGGAATACCGAATGAACTAAGGCTAACTCCAATGGTAATTGAAGTTCATAGGCCACCTTACCAATACGACTTAAGATCCCATACCACTCCTTACCACCACATTCAATCAACCTTGAGACCTAATCAAGAAGCACACAATGCACCATATATTCAGCATCATGCCATCAACACCACATTCAACCCTAGCTACATAAATATTCTAATATACTCACTCGAAACCCTTAACAAAAAGTCATCAATAGCCTACTACAATCACTCACATATCGACAATCACACATTCAAGTCCACTATTCTAACCACTTTATGTCTCCCTTGAAGTCAACATCTCTTAAGAATTTTCAAGTCTACCTTAGCATCTCTACATCCACATTTGCATTAACTCCACCAAAGGCACACAAATATACCTTACCTATCTATTGCACAAAACAAGATCCATCTAGATCTTCCTCTATTTCTATAACCTTAAATAGGGTAAGCACGCCATAATTTAGCACAATACGGAATAAACACTCTTTATCTATCTATCATGAACCATCTACTATCATTAACATTGGAACACACAACCGACCTTGATAACTATGTACTCTATTTCCTCCTTGCGGGAATAATCAAATCTTATAGAAAGATTAGGAGTAACAAAAGGCAATATAGCACTTGGATCAATAATGTATAGATATCAAAGTCAAGACTTTCACCATACCAGTCACAAGATCAAGCGAATCCTCTAACTCTTGATGAGTATGAAAGGCATAAAATCTGTCTTGGAGCTGGGTTCCACCCAAAGTAGTAGCACTTTGATCTGGATGACTTGTAGTCTGGGTCTGAGCCTAGGGTCTAGTACCTCTCCTATACTCTCTTGCATGATGACCTGGCTTTCCACACCTATAGAAAACATCCAATCCCACTAAGCACTCTCCCCTATAATTTTTCCCATACTTAGAACTCTTGGGAATAGTAGATCGACTAAAACTACCACTAGGTTTGGATTGAGAAGTCCCTCTTTCATATCGAGCCCTCATAGAATTACTCCCTTTCCTAGAAGCTATCGGGAAGTCCCTCTCCTTATGTCCACTTTTTCCACAACTATAACAACTTCTTGTTCCGGCCAAGCACTTCCCTAAATGATTCTTACCGCACCAGTAGTATGAGGAGTAAGATTTTTCCTTTCCATCACTCTTTCTCGTATTCGAGCCGGATGTTTCCCCTTTTGACATCTTATAATGATTAAAGTCATTTTCTCTCTTAACATCCCTTTTGCTCAAGCTTCTCTTTTCTTTGACATTCATGGTCATAGGAGTTATTTTTAGTTGATTCAATTGAGCGGTCATACCTCGAGCTAATAACATGAGGACATATCAGAGCTCCACATTAGAGATATTGAGGGTTGAGTATGGGTCAATGGAAACAGAAGGGCTACCATATTGATCAACCTCCTAGTTGCTTTCTTCTTGATGAGACATACTTTGAAATGCGTAGGACACGCATTAGAAGGAATTCCAATAGATTTTAACTCTATTTCACGACAGGACCATGAAAGAAGTAAAGTTTTCCTAAAATGCCTCATCACCTCCTATTCATAGATGTGGCGCGCTTCACACCGATAAATAAGACTTTACTCGACGAGGCATATTAGACAACCTAGGACACTCGAACCTTGTACTCTGATATAATATTTGTCATGACCCAAACTATGGCCAAGCTGCGACAAAACAATCGGGATTCCAGGGACCCCAACCAAGCCATCTTAGCATAGAACGCATATTTAAGGTAAAGAAACATAATAAGAAAAGCGAAAGAATAACCTCAAGTAATATATTCAAACGGACTACATCACCTCCTTGTCTAAACATGGCTCTATCATACTAACAAATATGGCGGCATAGAACAAGCCACTAGTTCCCTGAACAAGAAAGGAACGTCTCAAAACAAAAACATAGTCTAAAAGTATCAAGGGAAGAAAGAAGCTCGATACATAGTCCCCAAAGCGTGAGGACTTACCAAATCAAGTGAACATGTCTCCTATCTAGCTACAGGAGTGTGTAGGGTGATCGTCAAGCCCTACATTATAACATAATGTAGGCTAAAATGTATGAGTAGTACTTTGAATGTACTAAGCATGTGAGATATGAATGAACAATGAAATAAGACATAAACAATATGAATATAGGATGCATGACATATGTAATGAGAAGCTTCCATAAGCCTTAAAAAGTATTTGAAATCTTAATAAAAAAAACTTGTGGTCAATGCATCATAACCATTATAGTAAAACTTCATTTTATATAACTTGTGAGATAGGACCTTTAACCTTATGAGAGATCATGGAAATGTGAAAAATATTAGTAGTCATAGTAAGAAATACCTTAATCATTGAGAGAAGGACCTTATAACTTAGTGAGAGCGACCATTAACCAACATGAACCAGGTGAGCTACAACACGGAGTCTCAATGTTTACCCATTCATCAGAGAAAAGAGGGAGACTACTTTCCAAGGTAGACTCCTATATGCCTAAGTGGATCTACTAAGCTACATGAAGGATCGAGCCTCAACTACGGGCGACCCTCTAAGGAATCAAGCCTCTTCCTCTAAGGAATCAAGCCTCTTCTATGGGTGATACTCTATCTTACTATGGCACGTAGTTATGGGACAATGGGTTCTTTCTACGGGTCTCTTGAATTTGCTACGGGAGAGAATGCCTACCCCAAGGTCCACTCGGTTCTAGGTAACTCTCAACAAAATAGACAAACCATAAAAATAAACTCAATAATCATGTGGGAGGGGCCATATCTACTACCTATCCATTCTTCATAAGAACATAATCATAGAATAGTTCCTTAACTTTATCTCATGTAATGTGAGTATAGACCTTCCATCATTACATATATTTACTAGTAAAAAATCTTTAGGGCCTTAAATCACCCTATATTTAACTTGCTTGAACATTATAAAATCATGATTCATAAAACTTCTTTGCAAAAAGCACCTTTAAACTCATTTGTAGACCTTCTCATACATTAATAAAGCTTTCGTTGAATATAACTTGGAACTCAAGATCATAAATTATACTTGTAACTTAGGGTAAAACATGAATACATGATAGATGGACTTATCACACTATAATAACTTCTTTGATCTTAACTTTGATAATCTTATAACTTTCATCATAAAATCATAATCTCAATATTAAATCATGAAAACTTTACTTAAAAGATCATTTAACTCATAATCTATTCATGCAAATCATCTTTAACTTCATAATCTTAACTTAGAAATAGCTTAATGCATGGGTTTTCATAATTCAACTTAAAATCATGCAATTCATATGAAAACCTGCATATAATGATCATTGATAACATCTAAAAATGGAATTAAATTAGCCGAATGAAATTTATCAAAACTAGGGTTCATAATCAATTGAAATTGAAAGAAACTTTGAGAAACCCTTGGGAAATATTGGGTGAAAGGAACCCATGAATCAATCCCCAGATACATTGACTGAATCCAGTAAGACATTAAAGAGAAGACTTGTTGAGATTGAGACCCTATCTTACGTGTGGGAGAAGACCTTTGAGACAAGCCCTTGGGAGGGAAGACTTGTAATTTGTGACAGTTATTAGGGTATTCAATAGTGAGAACCTAGTCTTAAAAATGTCCAAATACATTAAGGAAATTATATAAAAAAATACCAAACAACCCCTCATAAAATCTGATAGGAAGACCCTACGAATCACTCTTTACGGGTTGTCAAAATGTTTTTGGGTTGTAGACCCAATTCGTCCTGTCAACCCTTGGAAAAAGATAAAAGAATTAGCCTCTGATATTTTTTTACAACTCATGTTTATGGTTCGTAAACATTTCTACTGTTCGTAACTTGTTTCCACGGGTCATAACTCAAGGTTGTAATATTTCTGATTTGGCAGTCTTTAGTAAAACCATCTAACCTTTTACTCCAAACTTGAAATGAGGCAAACTTAGTAGTGTTGGAAATATGAATCAAAGACCTTTAATTTGATAGGTCAAGGGATACCTAATTCATTATATATTAGGAGATATAATCATTTGTAGATGACCTAAGTAAAATCTTTCACCAAAACACAATTGGTAAGGAAGTTTTCAGCTCGTCTTTGTACTAAAGGATTCTTATGACCTTAAAATCTCTCCAAATGTATTTCCACACTTAAGAATTGACCTTAAGATCTATTCACAATAAATAATCACCCCTTTAAGACATTATAGATGGCTTCTAAGGCTCGTCATTTAGTCTATGTGTCATTAATATGAGTCATCAATGTAGTGCTCCAAAATCATAGGCTACTGGAATAAAACTTGGTCCATATGAATCGTGTCTACGATTCTTCATGTTACACCCCACACTCTTGAGCTTGGAATGTCTCTTAAGCTTCTTAGAAGTTACTATGTGAGCCGGATAGTCTACAACGCTATTAAAAACCTCCAAGGAAGGGAGAATGTGATACCCCATAGTAGGGAAGGTTGGAAATAGGGTTATGAGAAGTTAGAAAAAGCTGGAGGCCAAGTAAGGAGTCGTAGGAATTGAATTACCTACGTAAGATACTAACTTAGAAGTCCTACACACTTAAGCTACTTGAGTACACATCGAGCTTAAGCAGCAAGGAGTGCATAGGCTCTTGAAGTAAGACGAGATTACGAGCTCACGAAAGAGAAATAAGGAAACGACGCGCCTACTCAAAGCAAGTAGGTGATGCACCTACTTGGACCAGCAGGTGATGCAACTACTTAGGGTCAAGTAGGTGATGCAGCAGCTTGGGGTAGACTCCATTGCCACATGGCAGCATGTGATTGGCCACATGGGTTGAGGTAGCACCCTAGGAGGCTGCCACGTGTCTCCCTAGGGGGATGCCATGTGGCACCTTCTAAAGAGGTGTATATATATATGATAAGTGACTCTTAGTCACATTTTCCATCCAAATATCCAGCCAAAATAAAGGGAAAAAAACATGAAGAACACAAGGAACAAGGCAGCCAAAATTTTGAGAAATTAAACGTAAGTTCTTTAATTTTTCTCCGTGAATTAATTATCTACGGTATTCCTACACCACATGGAGATGTATATATGTATATTAAGATACCTATGGAACCATATATTCAGCTTTACACCTAGAAGAGGGTGAAAGAACATGAGGAAAACTCTAGAGGGGCAAGGGGAGGAGCTACGGGTTTGGGGGCTGCCAAGGTAAGACTCCGAATTTCATTCCGTGAATTAATTATTTGAGGTGTTCCAAGGTTATATAATAGTTTTTTATAACCAAAATTTCCAATTTGGGGCAGCAGAGAAGGGACATAAACAGCCCGCTTAATTTCAGCACATTTGGAAAAGTTCCGAGTTGCAATTTGGCAGTTTTGGCCAATTTTGGGTAAGGTAAGGTTTATCCTCTTAATTTGTAGTTTATGGTATTGTTAATAGGTGTATTATATGTTTTTAAATTGCTGTAAATGTGAAAACATCATAGATATGCTTGACGTTCGAAATAAACTAAATTGGAGTCGCTATAGTTGAATTGTCGTCGAAGTAAAGTGTGGTGCTTGTGATATACTGCTGCATGTGTGTGGTGGTTTCTTGCAGGGCCTAAATGTGTTCTAAAATGGTTGTGGGTGCTTCTGGTTGAAGACACACAACCCTCATTTCGTATAATTAAAGGTTCTACAAAATAAAGGCTAGACACCCTATTTTGGTATCGTAGCTCTGAACGAGTCTTTTAGAGTTTATTTTGTATATTGTTGATATGAACTAATTAAACATATGTTGCAGGTTGTTGTTGGTTGGCTGTATGTATTAGGAGTGGAATTGGAAATTCGGATAGGGCACATTATAGGGGAGGTGCTGTCCGATTTTTGTAAACTCTTTAACTAGTTAAGAAACTAGTCGAGAAAGCAAGCGAAGGGTTGAGTTCTAAGAATACTTATGTGTAGCCTAAGGTGCTGGGAAGCCAAGGGTTATTAATAATCGTATTTCTTTTATGTTACTTAGGTTTAAAGGACGACGAGATGAACGGGATAAAGAGTAACCCTAAGAGGTATGTGAAGCTTCTCTTGGTATGTTTTTGGTATAGATATGTAAAGCCTATCTTTTCTCTTTCTTTTGGCATGTCTTAGATGTAAGTAGGATGTGATATGATCTTTGGGGGTAATTCCATTCCCATGTTCTGAATGTGACTTCAGGACCCTCACTCACTTTTGAATGTTAAACTTTAAAATAGTAAGCTACTATCTTTGAGTCTTTGATAGGTTAAATATTAACTGGAGGTATAGGCCTCTATCCTTAACGGCTCTACAAGGACAGACGTATGGATCCTATAAGCTGTTTGGCAACATTGTGACACATGTCGATGGTTCCTGATGCTCCATACAGTCCTCCATGACACTTAGCAGGTACTTCAATTACTTCCAAGTGTCGGTTCACTTGATGACTTCATTGAGTCTCAAATAATGATTTAAATTGTGTTTGGTTTCTCACTACTCTACTCGTGCATACTGTAACACTTCTTGCGTCGACCTTGGGGCCGGGAATAGTTATTGTGCACAATTCCACTATATTGTTCATCACGCTCTCACTAGAGGGCCCGGTACGTATGTATATATATAATGATATAATGATGTGTTGTAATAAGGAGGTGATGTTACTATAGTTATGATTCACCGGATCCCTAATAGGGCCGGCTATATTAAAAATTTGAGCATGCATGATTTTACTTTTCTAGGTATAGGTTTCTGATTTGATAATTTATCCCCTGCTTCTCTGTTTCAGATGTGCCTCTAGTCGTATTGTGTTATGTTTTACATACTAAGTACATATGTCGTACTGACCCTCTTTTCTCAGGGGGCTGCGTTTCATGCTCGCAGGTACAAATACAGGTTTTGTGAGTCCATCAGCTTAGGATTTCGCACAGCTCAGCTAGAAGAGGCTCCATTGTATCGGAGCCAAGTTTTTGATACTGACCACTGATGTATAAAATTGTTTTGCCTATTTAGGGGTACGGCGGGGGCCCTATCCCGCCATATGTTGTCATAATATTTTAGAGGTCTGCAGATATGTATATGTGGGTTGTGTATATCAGTTCAATTCAGCTGGGTCTACATGATGTATGGTATATGTTATTATGTTATAGTAGCCTTGTCGGCTTGCATGCCCTTTCATGTTACGACACAAACAAAAAAGGCGATGGGTTTATGAAAAATGTTATCATCCAATGGGGCTCTGTTATATGATATTATTTTATTTACAGTTCAATTTTACCATAACTGATAGTTACGTATACAGAGGGTCCAGGTCGGACCCCAATCACTGCCTACGGGGTTGGATCGTGATAGAAGTGGTATCAGAGCAGTTCGTCCTTGGAGTGTCTGCAGACCGTGTCTAGTAGAATCTTGTGTATCAATGTGTTGCATGCCACATCTATAAACAGGAGGCTATAGGATATTTAGGATGTTACCTTTCTTTTACATCTGAGATCATGCTATAGATCCAAATCATAGGACAATTCCTTATACTAACTTTGGATCTTAACAGAAGGACGACACTAATAGAAGGAAGTAATTGACGATATGGGAAGTTACGAAGCACGCTGGTAAGTAAAGTAAATGCCCAAAAGATCTCCATCGGGTAAGGTATTGACATGTGATTGAAATGTAAAGTTGAAAACTGAAGGGAAATGTAGAAGGGAAAATGCAACAGATGTAGTTTTAAGTTGGACATACGAGGTAAGTTCAGTATTTTTATATTATTGTTAAACATTGAAAGCCCTGTGTGGCTATGATATGAGATGATATTGAAAGCCCTGTGTGGCTATGATATAATATGAATATATATATGTATTGGCCCTATGAGGCATTGTTGGTATTTTCTGCGTACAAGTTGTAGGATAGCAAGAAGTATAGAGGAAACTCTGCCGAAATTTTCCCAGAACAAGAAAAAGGGAATAAAACATAGCTTTATAACATGTCTTGGAAATTGATACTGAGTACCCATATTATGCCAAATTAAAGCTGTAAGAGGTACTCTTCATGTCGTCAATAAGGGATACCCTTTTTACTCAGGGAAGTTTATTGTGGAGAAACAAAAGTCTGTCTAAGCTGTACAGTTTAGACCACAATATCTCTAGCCGTAACTATGCTATAGAAAAAAGGAGAAGATCAGGTTGAAAGGTAAGATGTACAGTAATTAAGCTTCACTCATTTTGAAAGTACCAAGCCCCCAACTCCTAATTGAAAATAAGATAGGTTGTTCATAACTCGAGGATAAACCCAGAAGGAGACCAGGTAGGTCAAGTATAAAAATAAGTACTGTGATGTTTAAGAGATTCTAGTTTCTTCAAACAATGGTTGGAAAATGGTTTACGATAATAGTTTATAGTCCTCTACCGACTAATTAGGGAAAGAGATTCGAACCGAAGCACCTCAAAGAGATGTCAGGAACTGAATGTGAGTCGAACTAAAAAGGGGATATGTAAGTTTGAATTGAACAGTATGATACAAGTATACAGGGATAAAGTGAGACCGCTAATAAGGTGCCCTTGGTAGATGCTAACTAAGTTAAAAGCCTGCATGGAGTATGCAGCAAGAGCATAGAGCTTAAGATATAAAGGAATGATGCGTGTACACAACGTCACCCCAAAAATAATGGAACTCTTAAGAGATAAAGATGACAAACTTAAGAAATAAATGGCACAACTTCCATTCATCCCAAGAAACAAAGGATATAGGTTGGGAAAGCCACAACTCCAAGAGAACCTTGGACAATGAATGTCGGAATAAAAATGTGCCCTAGTTAAAAGAAAATTTAGAACAGTTAAGTGTATATTAAATTTTATAAGGATAAGTAGAATGTGGCCTCACACGAGTAGTCCTATGGGTCCCATTACTCAAGTATAAATTAATAGATGAGACGTCGCACTATGCATGGAAAGGTTCTCGTCATTTCATAATTTAGCCAAGATTCCGTATGCAGATAACCAGGTTGTAAAATATAAAGGAAGACGGGGACCTGATGCAGTATCAAGTAGATTGGAGAAAGAGATTGGACGAAATTGAGACTGGACATAAAGACATAGAGCAAGGTATAAGTAGATACAGGTATAAGTACCCTCTAAAGGGGGGAAGCAAGTGAGAAAACTGCAAGGGTAAGATGGAGGCAATTGATGGGGCAACATGCTTGAGACGGACGTGTAAACTATAGTAAGATCCCTTGCTGAACCAAGTTAGAAAGATTTGGAAGCCACCAGTAATTGGATAGAAGTCAGAATGGTATGTAAGACAGCGTTAAGAAGTTTTGACGAGACCCTGAACGATATAACACTAGAAGGTGGGTGCGTATAAAAGCAAAAGAATTTATCAATGAAAGGATATTGAATAACTCAAGGGATACTATGAAGGATAATGACAGCAAGCTAGATCAAAAGCCATATGTTGGCTGTAGAGTTGGTCGCAAATGATATTGCGATAGATAAATAACCAAGGAAAAGAAATAGCAAGACTCCTGTGGTAGGAGATAATATGAGCAAGGAGTAAATAAGGAAATAGAGAGAGGGGTGATAAGGTGTTTCTTGCACTCTCTCATATTCTCGTAAAGGTAAAGAATGACATGAGAATGTGTTAAGCAGGTTACAAGCGGGGGTAAGGAAAAATTGTAAAATGGTTTAAATAAGACTGGCAGAACTAGCTGGTTACTACAGGATGGTGAGTTCATATGCCAAACTTCTTCGGGACTATACCAACTTAGGACAAACGAAACTCAAAGTGGCTCTAAAGATCACTATATGAACGAACTTTAGTGCTACTCAGTAGCCAACCCCAATGAATGGGTGTGTACAAAAAGGGACGAAATACAATAGGAGGAGTTAAACCAAAATGACCAAAAAGGGGACATGGTCGCAGTAGAACTAAAGATCTACCCCTATACTGGTTGCAAGATAACAGAGGAAAGGACAAGTCAAAACATAAAGACTCGCGAGATAACGCAGAAGTAAATCTTAGGCTAAGTTGAGTACCCCACACATTATTGTAAGGATTACCATGAAATGCGACATGAGGACTTCCCAAGGAGGTCACCCATCCCATTATTACCCTCGCCCAAGCACGCTTAACTTCTAAATTCTAGTGGAATTTAGTGCGATAGTGAGGGTGTGGTCGCGCAAGATGGAAGAATCCGAACTAGCGGCGGAGAGACGACATGAGATTATATTCCTAGAGTACTATAAGTACGTTGAGGGTATTGTAAAAAGAACTTAAGCAAGACAAGAAGGATTAGCTAATTGCTAACTGACAACGCACTCGAATGCCACAGTTCTTCAACATAGTACCAGTTAATAAGAGGCAAACCACAGAATGGCTATATGGGCCAGTGGGCGAGGGAATTTCAGAACCACTTGGCAGCCAACTCTGAGGGCGAAAAAGCAAAACCCAAAAGGTAAGCATACCAGTTAATGTAATTTACGGAAGACAGAAAGTAATACACGAGGTCGAAAATTCCACAATATGACCATAGATACAAGACTCACTTCGCACTCCGTCGACAGATGACTTTGGAGGGAATGTTACCTAGAGATTAACAATATTAGCCCATGCTCTTTCAATCAAAGGCTACCTACTCAGCCTAGAAGGTGTAAAATTATAGGATAAAAGAGTTGTAGGACCTTACGGAGTCTCCATAGCTATTATCCAGTTGAAGGAGCCCAAGTTACAGTTAACTACCGAGGATCAGTCTGCAAAGAAACTGGGAAGACAGATAAGTCTTCGTACACTACTTTACCCTCAAACCTGATGACCAGGCTAAAGAGTACCATTTAAATGCTAGAAGATATGTCATGAGTTGGTGTTGTTAACTTCAAAGGTAGCTGGGATACTTATCCATCACTTATCAAGTTGCCTATAATAATAATTACTACTTCATTATCCCAATAGCCCCGTACAAGACTGGTAGAGCAATATGTGTAAGTCCCCTATTGGATGGGTCAATGTTAGAAAGACTAAGCTACAAAGGCCCCGACATGATTAAGCAAGCTATTGACTAATAGCCCAGAGTCGGCAAAAATGATATACAAATAATCGACATCGACATATAGAGTTCAAATTGATGATTGGATGTTCATAACAGGGTCACCCAGAAAAGGAAACTTAACCCAAAATATATTATACTGTATCAAGTTTCTTGTAAAGTGGGCAAAGTGACCGGTAATTTGAGCTTACCACTTTATTTGGAAACTATACACCCAGTCCATGAGATAGGGATTCTTCGTAAGGGTACTGACGAGCCACCCAGGGTATGTTCCATAGATGATGTATAGTAAATGAAATCCTGCAAGAAACAATCTATCGCCATCTTAGATCGGCAAACTAGAAGATTGTAGACTAAAGACGTGTCTTCCATCAAGATACTGTGGCAAAACAACCAAAACTAGAAAAGAGGATGACCTGAGAAATTGAAGAGGACATAAAACACAAGTATTCGTACCTATTCCTGATGTCTACAGGTAACCCCAACTCCTGAAACTTGTATATTAATTACTTGGATGAAAATATGTATGATCGCAATAGAAAACAATTTCCCTACAATTATGGGAAGTTTTATTTAACATTCGGGGATGAATGTTCTAAAGGGGGTAAGGATGTTACACCCCACACTCTTGAGCTTGGAATGTCTCTTAAGCTTCTTAGAAGTTACTATGTGAGCCGGATAGTCTACAACGCTATTAAACAACTCCAAGGAAGGGAGAATGTGATACCCCATAGTAGGAAAGGTTGGAAATAGGGTTATGAGAAGTCGGAAGAAGCTAGAGGCCAAGTAAGAAGTCATAGGACTCGACTTACCTACGTAAGCTACTAACTTATAAGTCCTACACACTTAAGCTAATTGAGTACACGTCGAGCTTAAGTAGCAAGGAGTGTATAGGCTCTTGAAGTAAGACAAGATTACGAGCTCACGAAAGAAAAATAAGGAAACAAAGCGCCTACTCAAAGTAAGTAGGTGATGCACCTACTTGGACTAGTAGATGATGCACCTATTTAGGGTCAACTAGGTGACGCAGCAGCTTGGGGTGGACCCCACTGCCACATGGCAGCATGTGATTGGCCACATGGGTTTAGGTGGCACCTTCTAAAGAGGTGTATATATATGTTCTAAGTGACTCTTAGTCACATTTTCCATCCAAATATCCAGCCAAAATAAAGGGAAAAAAACGTGAAGAACACAAGGAATAAGGCAGCCACAATTTTGAGAAATTAAAGGTAAGTTCTTCAATTTTTCTCCGTGAATTAATTATCTACGGTGTTCCTAAACCACATGGAGATGTATATATGTATATTAATATACCTATGGAACCATATCTTCAGCTTTACACCTAGAAGAGGGTGAAAGAATAAGAGGAAAATGCTAGAGGGGCAAGGGGAGGAGCTACGAGTTTGGGGGCTGCCAAGGTAAGACTCCGAGTTTTATTTCGTTAATTAATTAGTTCAGGTGTTCCAAGGTTATATAATAGTGTTTGATAACCAAAAATTCCAATTTGGGGAAGCGGAGAAGGGACATAAACAGCCCGGTTAATTTTAGCACGTTTGGAAAAGTTCCGAGTTGCAATTTGGCAGTTTTGACCAATTTCGCGTAAGGTAAGGTTTCTCTTCTTAATTTGCAGTTTATGGTATTGTTAAAAAGTGTATTATATGTTGTTTAAGTGGATGGAAATGTGAAAAAATCATTGATATGCTTGACGTTCGAAATAAGCTAAATTGGAGTCGCTATAGTTGAATTGTCGTTGAAGTAAAGTGTGGTGCTTGTGGTATACTGCTGCAGGTGTGTGGTGGTTTGTTGCAGGGACTAAATGTGTTCTAAAATGGGTGTGGGTTCTTCTGGTTGAAGCCACATGACCCTTCATTTTATATTATTAAAGGTTCTACAAAATAAAGGCTAGACACCCTATTTTGGTATCGTAGCTCCGAACGAGTCGTTTGGAGTTTATGTTGTATATTGTTGATATGAACTGCTTAAACATATGTTGAAGGTTTTTTTTGGTTGGATGTAGGTAATAGGAGTTGAATTGGAAATTCAGATAGGGCACATTATAGAGGAGGTGCTGCCCGATTTTCGTAAACTCTTTCACTAGTTAAGAAACTAGTCGAGAAAGCAAGCAAAAGGTTGAGTTCTAAGAATACTTATGTGTAGACTAAGGTGTTGGAAAGCCAAGGGTTGTTAATACTCGTATTTATTTTATGTTACTTAGGTTTAAAGGACAACGAGACGAACGGGATAAAAAGTAACCCCTAAGAGGTGTGTGAAGCTTCTCTTGGTATGTTTTTGGTATAGGTATGTAAATCCTATCTTTTCTCTTTATTTTGGCATGTCTTAGATGTAAGAAGGATGTGATATGAGCTTTGGGGGTAATTCCATATGTTAAACTTTAAAGTAGTAAGGGCTCCACGAGGATAGATGTTTGGATCCTATAAGCTGTTTGGCAACATTGTGACACATGTCTATGGTCACAACCCAACCCCGTAGGCCGTGACTGGGTCCGGCCTGGACCCCCGTATACATACCTATCAGTTGTAGTCAAATTGAACTATGAACAAAGTGATACTACTCACAAAAACCCTAA
This sequence comes from Solanum dulcamara, assembly GCF_947179165.1. Lineage (NCBI taxonomy): Eukaryota > Viridiplantae > Streptophyta > Magnoliopsida > Solanales > Solanaceae > Solanum > Solanum dulcamara. The sequence goes on from NC_077240.1 coordinate 52,414,766, forward strand.
TGAGTTAAAACTTTTTCATGTTCGTGTGACCACTTCCACTCGTGTCACAGCATATAAGGGCATGCAAGCCGACCTGGCTACTATACCATAAAAAAATTCACAACATGATGTATAGGTACAATCAAAACGAACTCACAAACAACCCACATCCATATGTCTACAGACCTCTAGGAATAGTAACAGCAACATATGGCGGAACAGGGCCACTGCCGTACCCCTGGACTATTAAATACATATATATTACATGACTAGTATTACAAGTTAGGCTCCGGAACAGTGGAGCGCTCCCAACATTACTGAGTGGAAACCCTAAGCTGGCGGATCTCCAAAATAAACATCTGTACCTGCAGGCATGAAACGTAGCCCCTCGGAGAATGGGGGGTTAGTATGATATATGTACTGAGTCTATAAAGCATAACAACATATAACTGAGCTAACAACTGAAGTAGGGATGCAGGGAACAAATATAACAATTAACAAATTTCTCTACCTGCATCTTATGATATGAGGGCATGTATACCTTCCTTACATACCATACCTGGCCCGCTATGGGACTTAGTGCTACAAGTGTGTCACTATATTTCCACATGCATGCCTACAGACTGTATCCGGCCCTTCAGTGAGGGACTTAGTGAAGATGTCATTTAATTGTGTATCATGCCCGACCCTTCATGGGACGCGGTGGATAATCATTCCATCATATATCATGCCCGGCCCTTCAAGGGACGCGGTGAATAATTATTTCATCATTTATTATGCCCGGCCCTTCATGGGATGCGGTGAATAATCATTTCATCATATATTATGCCCGGCCCTTCATGGGACATGGTGAATAATCATTTTATCATTTATCATGCCCGCCCTTCATGGGGCGCGGTGAATTTATCATGCCCGGCCCTTCATAGAACGCGGTGAGTTTATCATGCCCGGCCCTTCATGGGATACAGTGATATTATCATGCCCGGCCCTTCATGGGACGCGGTGAGTTTATCCTACTCGGCCCTTCATGGGACGCAGTGAGTGATGTATTAACAGCCTGTGCGAGTAGAGTAACGAGGAACCATATGCAATTAGTTCATCATCTGAGACTTGGTATAACAATTGTCATGGACTATCATTTGAGGATCAAAATGATTATCATCTCAAGTATCCTCTAAATGCTATTAGGGGCCATATCGATGGAGTCTCAAGAGTCCTAGACTTTTATTAAGGTAATACCAAACGGCTTATGCAATCAGAGAAACTTGTCATTATAGAGTTCTTAGGCATGGGAGCTCATACATTCAATTAGTATTCATCATATAGGGACTCGAGGGTAGCAGTCCAACTACTTCAAGAACTTTGATATTAAGAAATGAATAGGAGTTATAGTTCATGCTTCCCATGCATTCAATTACTATTTCCTATATAGAAGGCTCGAGGGTGATAGCTCAACTACCTTAAGATCCTTAGCATTTAGAAGTGAACACGAGTCAAAAGGCTCTACATATATTACCTTTTATCCTATAGAAGCCTTAAAAAGGCAATAGCTCAACTATTACAGGAGTTCTACCATTACGAAGTGGATAAGAATTATGGACTGTACTTGGAGCTTTACGAATGGAATTATTCCCAAGTTCCATATACAAACCATTCATAACTTATATCTAAGACATGCCAAAATAAAGAAGAATAGCTTTACATACTTATGCCAAAGGCATCCCAAGAGAAGGAATAAGCTTTACATACGTATTATGGAGTTCCCTTAATCATGTTCATGTCGTCGTCCTCCAAACCTATTTAACATGGAATAAATACAAGTATAAACAACCTTAGGGTTTTCATAGCCTTAGGTTACACACGACTATTTGAAGAACTCATCCCCTCGCTCGCCTTCTCGACTAGTTCCTTAACTCGTTTAAAGAGTTACCGGCAATTGGGCAGCATCTCCCCTATAATATGCCCTATACGAATTCACCATTACATACCTAATTACTACAGACAACCAACAACAACAACCTTTATCTCATATACAAGTAAAATATGGCAACATTACACAATATAAACTCCACCCAACTTGCTGAAAATTGTAATACAAAAATATGGTTTCTAGTCTTTGTTTCGCAAAACCTTTAATTATACGAAATGAAGGGTCATGTTGATACAACCAGAAGCACCCACCACCCCTTTTAAAATAAATTTAGGCCCTGAAACACCTCACCACACACCTGTAGCATCACCCTACACGCACAACACCCCATTTCGACTACAATTTAACTACGACGACTTCACTTTCGATTGTTTCTATTGTCTAGCATTTCCACGACATTTTTTATACTTACAGCATTATACAAGGTGTATAATACCCTAAATAACAACCCCATAAAGTCCAAATTTAAAGAAGAAGTATTACTTTACCCGAAATTAGCCAAAACTCGCCAAAACTCGCCTCGAAACTTCTGTAGTCGCGCTGAAACTGTGTGGACTGTTTGCTGTCCGTTTTGGCTGCACCAAGTCATGATTTTATACTTATAATACCTCCATATCCTCATGGTATATGCTGGATAATTAATTTACAGAACGAAATTGCAACGTACCTATTTTTTTCCTCCTAGCCGTCGCGATTTTCTCTCTTGTTCTAGGGTTTGTTTTCTAATTTTTGCTGCAGTTTTAAGACCGAAAACTGAAGTATAGTCATAATATACATACATATATGTGGTACCAAGGGGTGACACGTGTCAGACCCTAAGGGGGACATGTGTCCATGCAAGCAAGGTAGGCCTGCCACATGGCAGTGGGGCCCACTTCCCCCAAGCAGGTGGGTCACCTACTTGACCCCAAGAAGGTGGGTCACCTGCTTGCTTGAGGTGCTGCCACGTGTCACTCCTCCATTGGCTGCCACGTGTCGTCTTTTCCCCTTCTTCGTGGGTTCGTTATCTCGTCTTATTTTAAAAACCCATGTAATCCATACTGCGTAAGCTTGATATGTCTTTAAGTAACTCAAGTGTACAGGACTTCTAAATTAGTAGCTTACGTAGGTAAATCAAGTCCTACGATTCATTTTCTGGCCTCCAATTGCTTCCATATTCTTATGACTCTATTTCCAACCTTCCCTACTATGGGGTATCTCATTCTCCTACCCTTAGCGTCGTTTGATAGTGTTATAGCTTATCCGACTCGCATGATAATGTCTAAGGAACTTAAGAGACATTCCGAGCTCGAGAGTGTGGGGTGTAACATCTATGGTTCCTGACGCTCCATATAATCCTCCGTGACACCTAGCAGGTACTTCAATTACTTCCAAGTGACGATTTACTTGATGACTTCATTGAGTCTCAGATAATGATTTAAATTATGTTTGGTTTCTCACTACTTTAGTCGTGCATACTGTAATACTTCTTTCGTCGACCCTGCGGTCGGGAATAGTTATCGTGCACAATTCCACTACATTGTTCATCGCGTCCTCACTAGAGGGACCGGTACATATGTATATATATGATGATATGATGATGTGTTGTAATAAGGAGGTGATGTTACTATAGTTATGATTCACCGGATCCCTGATAGGGCTGGCTATATTAAAAATTTGAGCATGCATGATTTTACTTTTCCAGGTACAGGTTTCTGATTTGATATTTTATCCCCTGCTTCTCTGTTTCAGATGTGCCTCTAGTAATATTGTGTTATGTTTTACATACTCAGTACATATGTCATACTAACCCCCTTTTCTCGGGGGGCTACATTTCATGCCCGCAAGTATAGATATAGGTTTTGGGAGTCCGTCAGCTTAGGATTCTGCATAGCTTAGCTAGAAGAGGCTCCATTGTATTAGAGCCTAATTTTTGATACTAACCACTGATGTATAAAATTGTTTTGTCTATTTAGGGGTACGCCGGGATCCTGTCCCATCATATGTTATCATAATATTTTAGAGGTCTGCAGACATGTATATGTGGGTTGTGTATATCAGTTCAATTCAGCTGGGTCTACATGATGTATGGTATATGTTATTATGTTATGGCAGCCTTGTCGGCTTGCATGCCCTTTCATGTTACGACACAAACGAAAAGGGCTACGGGTTTATGAAAAATGTTATCGCCCAATGGGGCTCTGTTACATGATATTGTTTTATTTACTATTTAATTTGACCACAACTGATAGTTAGGTATACGGAGGGTCTAGGTCGGACCCCAATTGCGGCCTACGGGGTTGGGTCATGACACTTCAACACTTAAAAGAGTAGTATAAATGACTCGTCAAACTTTTCTATAGTTAGCCAAAGTTTAAAATTTAAGACCCCCTTCTATGAGTCGATTCTATGACTCATAACTCATACTACGACTCATCCTGTTAAGTTATTTCGAAAGTACTGAGGCTTTTCAATTTCACAAAATCAAAGATCAACTCTATGACTCAATCTATGATTCATCACCATTCCTATGAGTCATCAACTTGACTCATAAAATCAGTTCCATACTTAGTCGATTTTCCAACCCCAATATCATTCGTACGAGCTTCTTCTACGACCCGTAGGAGTCCCTATGACTCGTAGACCAAGTCGTAAACTGTAAAACAGTCCTTTTTCTTGGAATTTTCTTTTGTTTTGACTTTTCAACTTTCGAGGCCTTACAATATCTCCTCCTTAGGAACATTCATCCTCAGATGATATTCGACTAGCATAGTATGGACACAGAAAGAGGACTAGGAATCAAACATAAAATACACTAACACATCAAAATACATAAACCTTCGAAATTTCAAACTCATCATAAGACATGACCTTTAAAAACAACTTCATAAACAAGTATACATATGAAAAAATGAGATTAACTATAATTCGGGAATTCGTAAGAATAGACATTAGAAGCTGTCACGACCCAACCTAGGGCCTTGTTATAACACAATGGTCGGGATGCGAGGGACCCCAACCATAAGCCATCTTAGCATACATCACATACATAAGGTAAATAAAAATACAAAGACAAGCGGAAGACAAGCATTATGTGGGAAGAGACTAAGGGGAAACCAACACAATAGATGTCCAAAGGGACTACACCTTTCAACATCTAAACATTCCTCCAGTTTAACTTTTAACGGGGACTTAGGACAAGCTCCTAGCTCACCCTAACAATAGAAGAAATGTCTAACAATAGTGACATGAATAAAAGTCTTATCCTCGGTAGAATGAGGACTCACCAACTCTTTCAAAATCTAAAGAAAACTCTAGCCACGAGCGGGGTAGTAGTGAGTATCATCCATCCCTACATTATGAGACAATGTAGGAAAAATATGTCTTAGTACATTTAAATGTACTAAGTATACAAGGTATGCATGAAAATATAACCATAAGATGAATGACCAATCATAATGAACATGAGTATAATGTAAAATCAACTTAAAACATAAGAAGCTCTTGGTCAATGTATATCATAAAACAACTTTCAACTCATAACTTGACATCTCATAGGTTAACTTGAACTTGAAATTGTATGGGAAATGACCTTTAACCAATAACTAAGACCTTGCGAGCTACTACATGAAATCCAATGACTCATGTATTGAGATAGGATGATGACTCCTGCATCGAAATAGGAGAGGCTACCTTGCTAGGTCATACTCCAAAGATAACTCGACTCAACTCAACTGGCTATGTGGATCCACTAGCTAGGCCATCAAAGCAACCTATGTGGGCAACGTAGTTTGGGACTTAAGGTTGCTACTAGGATTATCTTGGATAACCAACTGCACTATTCAACCAAACCCCACCAGAAGTCCTTTAATGCTTAGTCAATATCCCAACAGAAACCCATAAAAACATACTCATAGCATAGTAGGGAAAGATAGTAACTACCTATCAATCAATCTTTAAAACATTTAGGAATAGCTCATCTAACTTTGTGATTCATAAGAATCTATAACTTCGGTGAGAATTGTCCTTATCACCATCTAAAAACATCAAATGATCTTAACTCTGATCATCATTTCAATCTTTAACTTTAATATCATAATCTCAGTTGTAACTCATTGAAAACTATCTTTATAAATCATTTAACTCATGATTAATTCATAAAATCATCTTTAACTCATAATCATAGCTTGAAAATATAGCTTCATACATGGAAATCTATAATTCAACTTGAAATTATACAATTCACATGAAAACATGCATATAAAGATCATTCATGCTCATAGGAGTTACTTCTTATTGATTTAATTGAGTGGTCACAGCTCGAGCCAATAACATGAGCACATTAGAGATAAACTCTGAAATGCGTAGGACATGAGTTAGAAGAATTCCTGTAGTGTTCAACTCTATTGCATGACAAGACCATGAAAAAAGTGAAGATTTCCTAAAATTCCTCATGGCCTCCTATTCATAGATATGACGTATTTCACACCGATGAACAAGACTCTACTCATCCCGGTATGTTAGACACCCTAGGACACTTGAACCTTGTGCTTTGATACAAAGTTTGTCATGACCCAAACTAGGGCCAAGCTGCGATATGGAAATCGAGATGTGAGTGACCCTAACCAAGCCAACTTAGTATACAACCGATATATCAACTCCTTGTCCAAATATGCCTCTATCATACTAACATATATGGGGGTATATAACAAGCCACTAGCTCCCTAAATAAGAAAAGAATGTCTCAAAATAGCAACATAGTCTAAAAGTAGCAAGGGGAGAAATAAGATTGATAAATAGTCCCCGAAGCATGAACACTTACCAAATCAAGTGAACACGTCTCCTATCTAGCTACAAGAGTATGTAGGGTGATCGTCAAGCCCTATATTATAACATAATGTAGGCTAAAATGTATGAGTAGTATTTTGAATGTACTAAGTATGTGATATAGGCATGAACCAGGAAATAAGGTATAAACAATATGAACATAGGATGCATGACCAATGTAATGAAAAGCATGAATAAGGCTTGAAAAATATTTGAAATTATAATAAAAAAACTTGTGGTCAATGTATCATAACCATCATAGTAAAACTTACTTCATTTCGTATAACTTATGAGATAGGACCTTTAAACTTATGAGAGATCATAGAAATGTTAAAGATATTATAAGTCATAGTAAGAATACCTTAAATATTGAGAGAAGGACCTTGTAACTTAGTGAGAATGACATATAATCGACATAAACCAGGTGAGCTACAACATAGAGTCCCAATGTTTACTCATACATTGGAGGAAGGAGGGAGACTACTTGCCAAGGTAGACTCTTATATGCCCAAGTGGATCTACTAAGCTACATGAAGGATCGAGCCTCAACTACAGGCGACCTTCTAAGGAATGAAGCCTCTTCTACTGGTGATCCTCTAAGGAATGAAGCCTCTTCTATGGGTGATCCTTTATCATATAGTGGCACATAGTTATGGGATGATAGGATCTTCATACGGGTCACTTTTCTTTTCTACAAAAAAAGAATGCCTACCTCAAGGTCCACTCGATGCTAGGTAAACTCTCAATAGAATAGACAAACCATAAAGCATAAACTCAATCATCATGTGGAAGTGGCCATATCTACTACTCGTCCACTCTTCATAAGAACATAATCATAGAATTTCTCCTTAACTTTATCTCATGTAATGTGAGTATAGACCTTCTATCATTACATATATTTATTCTTAAAATATCTTTAGGGACAACTCCCCCTATCTTTAACTTGCTTGAACATTATAAAATCATGATTCATAAACCTTATTTGCAAAAAGTACCTTTAAACTTATTTGTATACCTTGTCATGCATTCATAAAGCTTTCATTGAATATAACTTAAAACTCAAGATCATAGATTACACTTATAACTTAGGGTAAAACATGAATACATGATAGATGGACTTATCACACCATAATAACTTCTTTGATATTAACTTTGATCATCATTATAAATTTCATCATAAAATCATAATCTCAATATTAAATCATGAAAACTTTACTTAAAAGATCATTTAACTCATAATCTATTCATGCAAATCATCTTTAACTTCATAATCTTAACTTAGAAATAGCTTAATGCATGGGTATTCATAATTCAACTTAAAATCATGAAATTCATATGAAAACCTGCATATAATGATCATTGATAACATCTAAAAATGGAATTAAATTAGCCTAATGCAATTCATCAAAACTAGGGTTTATAATCAATTTAAATTAAAAGAAACTTTGAGAAAACCTTGGGACTTCATGGGTGAAAGGAACCCATGAATCAATTCCCACATACCTTGATTGAATTCACTAAGAAATTGAAGAGAAACCTTGTTGAGCTTGAGTCCCTAGCTTGAGTGTGGGAGAAGACCTTTGAGAGGAGACCTTGGAAGAGAAGACTTGTGATTTTTGAGAGTTAATAAGAGAATGAGAGTTTAGGAATACTTAGGGTAGTCAATAGTTGATAACCTATTCCCAAAAATGTCCAAATACATTGAGGAACTTATAAGGAAAACATCAAATAGCCCCTCATAAAATCTCATCGAAAGACCCAATGAATCACTCTTTACATGTATTAGGATATATGATCATTTGAAGTTGACCCAAGTAAAATCTTTCACCAAAACTCAATCGTTAAGGAAGCTTTCAACTTGTCTTTGTGCTAGAGGATTCTTGTGACCTTAAAACTCTCCAAATATATTTCTACACTTAATAATTGACCTTAAAATCTATGCACAATAAATAATCACCCTTTTACGATATTATGGATGGCTTCCACGACACGTCATTTAGTCTTTGGGTCATCAATATGAGTTGTCAAAGTAGGGCTCAAAAATCATAGGCTACTGGAATAAAATTTGGTCCCTATGAATCGTGTCTATGATTCTTCAACACTTAAACGAGTTGTATAAATGACTCATCAAACCTGTCCACACTTAGCCAAAATTCAAAATTCAGGACCCCATTCTATGAGTCGATTCTACGACTCGTAACTCATACTATGACTCATCCTGTTGAGTCATTCCAAAAATAGTGAGGCTTTTCAATTTCACAAAATAAAAGATCAACTCTACGACTCATTCTATGAGTCCTCACCTTTCCTGTGAGTCGTCAACTTGACTTCTAAATTCAGTTCCAAACTTAGTCAATTTTCCAACCCCAATATCATTCCTATGAGCCGCTTCTACGACCCTTAGGAGTCCCTACAACTAGTAGTCCAAGTTGTAAACTTAGGACAATCCCTTTTCCTGGAATTTTCTTTCATTTAGACTTCAACTTTTGGGGTCTTACATTAGTGGTGGATGATGTAACGACCCTTCTAATTATTTTGTGAATTTTATTAATTTTCCTTCGTTCAACCTTCTTTATAGTTGTTATAAATACTTTATGACTTGCGAAAATGAGTGACATATTTTTTGAAATAGCAAAAAAGGAAAGAAAATAGGGCAAAGGAAAATTTGATTTTTAAATTAAAAAAAAAAGTAAAATACCAGCTTTTAAACAGAAGTAGAAAATAGCAGAAACACAACTAAAACAATACAGAGGAAGAAAGAAAAGAAAGGGGAAAAAGAAAATAAAATGAGAAGACAAAAATAGGAATTTTCATCTCAAAGCGTCAAGGTAATTATCCTCGTCTTTTTCACTATATTTAATGTGATTATGGACATATTTTTAGGGTGATTCATGGAGAAATAATGATGAAATAAGAAAATATGGCCCTAGAGTTCTTAGCATAAAATCTTGATTTGGGGGTAGAATAATGACCCATTTTAGCTGAAATTTGATGTGTAAGTTTGTTTTATTATGAGTGAATATAATCTGAAAGAAAATTTTAGATTAGAAATCAATGAATTGGGATGAATTTGACCCAATTTTTGAGTTGAAAATAAATATATTAATATGAGTGTTATTGGATTCGTATTCTTATGAAAATTATGTATTTATACAGATTTGATCATTCAAAAGAGTTATGAAAGGATCGAGTTTTAAAAAGATTATTTAATTAATTGCAGCCAGTGAACTGTTAAAACTCCATTAAATCTTGTAGAATTCCCAAATTTTCTTTCTTGTGTGTGTTGGGGAGTAATGCGAATGAGGTTTTGGGTGTTTTCTTACATGAATTAACCTAAGTAAATAAATAGGGTTTACAAAAAGGTAATGTGTGCTAATCTTGTAATGAGAAAGTGTGAAATGCCTTATTTTTAATGTGGGTATGTGTTTGATGATATGCTTTGATAGTTCCATTATGATTGTGAGTTGGCTGAATTTGTCATTACTCATTATTGTGTGAATAAGCCAAATGGAATTTTGTTTTTGAACATTGTGATGATATGGGCGAGACTATGATGCCAACATCATTTAAGGAGAGACTATAATACCGAGGTCATTTACGGTAAGAGAGTGATGCCGAGGTCATTTTTGGTTAGAGTGTGATATTGAGGTCATTGCTGGTGATTGTGACTAGTGGTAGACTATTGATTGTGCATGTGCATTCTTGCATATTTATGTGTGATGTATTGACTTTTCTGTATGATTTGTGTGATACTTGTCATGACTTAACTATGATTGTGGAACTTATATAAACTGTGTATTGTAAACTCTAGGTTTGGGTTGATTTTTTTGCAGGTTATAGCTATGGAGGTTCTGTTTGGATGAAAGGAGTTCTCAATTTTTTATGAGATTTGCCTTGTTTTATTAGTTGGATTGCTGGGTACCGTGTTGTTTGGTACTCACTTCTTGCTTATACACTTGTGTAGGTTCCAAGCCCAGACCATCAATTTTAGTGTTTTCATTTTCATTCGTGGCTTCTAGGTGACTTTAAGAGGTAGCTGATTGATGCCCAACGATCTCCTTTATCTCTTTATCTATACTTTATTCTATTTCAAACACAAAGACATTTGAGACTTGTGTTTATCTTTAGTTCTGTATTTACTAGTGTCTTATACTCATGACAACCAGATGTCGGGGGTTATTCTAGTATATTTAAGGCTATCGCTCTTGATTATTTGATATATTTAGTATTTTTATATTATTTTCTAAAATTATTGGGTTTAGGCTGACTTGTCCTGGTGGGATAAGACGAGGGCCATCATATCAGATTTTGGATCGTGACACAAATATAAATAGTAATAGTCAATTACAAATTTAACTGGTAACAAGCATGATATAAATACAAATAGTAACACAAATACATATAGTAACACGTAAATACAATACGTAATGGAAATAGATGAATACAAATACACATGAATACAAATATAATTTTTTGTAAATTATAATAACAATATAAATTGTATTTGTTAATATATTTCATACAATTAATTTGCATTAACGAATTGAATATAATATTCTTTGATAAAATTATATTCATTGATAAAAATCAATGTATTTTTGATATAATCATTAGTAAGATTTACAATTATTGATCACATATACAAATAAATTGTATCTCTCTCGCTTCTTGCCTCTCTCTCCTCTTCTCCCAATCTCGCTTTCCTTCTTCTCCTTTTAGTAGCTAGTTTTTGATACAAATTAATTATATTTGTGATATAATTATCATTTAGCTATACATCAATTGTGTTTCTTTCCTTTCTCTCCCTAATCTCGTTCGCCTCTCTCCTCACTCCTTCAATCTCACTCGCCTCTCTCTTCCTTATAACATGTAACTACCAATCGTAATCAAGTCAACTATTGCTAAGAAACTTGATTATGTTTTTAGTCTTAGCTGATTCTGAAATTTTCTCTAAAAATAATCCTTTGAATTTTAAGTCGTAATTATTGTCTAATCGTAATATGAAAGAGAAAATAATAAGAGAGTTTTATTTGATGTAACTATAATGACCCTCGTGGTCATCTCAATGTTTTTCATGCTTAAACTGTTTTGCCCCTTTTTGTAGCTTCTTTGCAACTTTTGAATGGTGATAGGTTGGGTGGTATGCTTCCCGAGATGGTTAGATGAGTTTTGAGTTGGTTTTTTATATTTTAGAGGCTTAAGGCATAAAGATTCTGAGTTCAGATGAGGATTCCTTCAGTTCCATCTGCTCTAAAAGGGTCATTTTAGTCTAGTGTTATGGTTGATTTAGGTTTTGAGGTGTTCATTTTAAGATTTTATCATTAGGAATTTAGCTTTGATGCTTTGAATTTTTTTTAACTTTGATCACCATTACTGGTAAACATGCTTAGATAAAAATTCCATTATTACGGTTAGTTCTGGAATGCCGAGTTTGGTCTAGAATGATCTTTAGTTCAATTCTTGAGGTTTTCAAAATGAGTTTGTGGCTTTTGGCATTTTAGTGGAGGTTTCTTTGTAAGGTTTGACTTTAGTTAATATTTTAATGAGATGACCTCCATTAGTTGTTTCATCAATTATGTTGAGTCCTGAATGTCGTTCTAGAGTGGATAGCACTTTGATTTGTGTCGTTTGAACCCCGAATGAGTTTCCAAGGTCCGTTTGAATATTGGAGCTTTGTACTCGAAGTATTAATGCAGGCTACTGGTGTCATAGCTTTTGCAACCCTTGGCTAATTTTGCAATAGATGTTTTAGCTACCAAGGGGTCGCTTTAGCGAATGAAAATCAGGGGGCAGGTGCTGCTTTAGCTGTTGTGTTGCCTCTTTAGTGGTGGCCACTTTTGCGCCAGGTGCCTAGGTGGCCTGGGCCGCTGTAGCGGTTAGTTGATGGCTAATGCGATGACTGCTTAAGCAGCCATTTGACCTCTTTTGCGCTCATTGCTAGGATTAAATCCCCTTTTCTTCCTCATTCTTCCTAAAAAAAATCTATTGATTTTGGAGCTTAGTCTTGGGCGATTTCATTCAATTCTTAACTGAATCAGGTGATTAAAATGTAGTTCTCTTTCATTCCTTTTGCTTAACATGATTTCACCTTTAGTTTTGTAATCTAATTTTATTTTTGACCTTTAATTCCTTTATTTCAAATCTTCAAAAAATGATATTTGGATTGTTTGAGGTCCTAATTTGATTTTGTTTGTACCCAAATTTTGGCATGTGATCCTTACTTCAAGGAGAATATAATAACAGTTCTAGTTTGTAATTTCGTAACACCATTTGAGGGTAAATATTTGACCCGATTTTTTGCCCGAATTTTATAGCTATGATATGGGTATTGTTAGTCCCGTATTGAATTTCTCTTTATGTTCTTGATAACTTGGAAATTATTTGAGTCTCTACAAAATGGTAAAGCACCTGAGTAGTTGTCATGTGCGATTTTTGTCCTTGAGGTAGGTTATGGTTTCTCTCTATTAGATTTGGCTTAGTTTGATTATGTATGTATTTGGGTAGTTTGATGGTTATGATGGTTTTAGGACTAGTTTTATAGGTGTGTTTGATCCTTAGTGAAATTATTGGCTATTTTGGGTTATTTAATTTAGTCTTTTCGTTGATAGGCCATAGTTTAGGTTGATCCTTGGCGTGGTTGTCCTTTCTTTAGATCCATAGAATGCTCTTAGGCGGCGTGTGACTTAGATTTTTATATGCGTTGGTTGTACTAGTTTGTGTGTCCGTTTGGGTTTATATTTTGAGTTTACTGTGTTATTGATTGAACTATTAGGCCTAAGACCGTGAGCTTGGACTGGAGGGAGCTCTAAGTTAGTACATCTATGCTGTGATGGGTGATTACCTGGCTGTATATGTGATATGGATTGACTTGCGGTGGTGATTGGATAGTGTTGGTGTAAAATCATAATCAATGCATATTAATGTCATAGTTATATTTGATTTTTGAAAGAAAAGAGGTTTTTGGAAATAACTACTATTTTTTGGCTCCAAGGTAGTGGGATTACTGATTTTTCACTAGTTTTACTGATGGAATCTTGGTTTTGAGAAAAATGTACCATTTTTGCCTTTTAAGGCATATATTAATAAACTCCGACGGCCTGTAAACTAAATTTCGGGTTTCACTATAATCACTTTTGTAGTTGATCTAAGGCTAGTTCCGTAATCATTTTAGGGGTCCACGAGACAGTCGGTGAGACAATTTCAAAACGTTTTACTTTAAACATGTATTGGCCACATGTGCATCACATCTCTTTATGTGATTGATTATCTGTATTTGTTTGGATTGTGTGATAGACCTGTCATTGCCCTTTCTTGTCGGTAGTGTTTGTTTACTTTTAGCTTTATGTCTAACTCTTGGTACTATCATTCTGCTTATTTATATATATGATCTTTCTGAGCTTTGTTGGCCTATGATGTCTATTGAGTACCCTGTATTTTGGTACACATACTACTCTTCTGCATCTTTTTCTAATGCAGCTCTAAGTACGAGCCACCCTCCGTGAGCGTTGGGTCTTCCTTGGCGGTTACAAACTTAGAACATGGTGAGCTCCTAGTGTTCAGATACTTGATGCTTTCCCTCTTTTGTGCTGACTTTTATTTTGTATTTTGATTAGTAATCTCTCTTATATAGATAGCCTTTCTCTACTTAGTAGCTCCTATATAGGTGACACCAGGTCCGGGGCTAGGCCTTATATTAGTTTGTCATCTTTGTCACTTTTTGGCCTCTTTTGTATATTTTGTTTTGTACTACAAGTCTATGCCATAGACCGATTCTATATTTTATTCTTGTTTCTGCTTATTTCTTATTGATATTATTAAATTATTATCTTGTATAACTTTTTTTTTGGATTTTGGCTTGCCTACATGGGGGTTATAGTAGACGCTATCATAGCCCAATTTTGAGTCATGACAGAGTGGTATCAAAACAGATGGTGGTATTGGGCTACTTTTTTCTTTGGATAGTCGATCATGCACACACCATTGAAGGGATTCGTCATGAGGCCTATGGAGGCAGTGATAAGAGGATCCACCATTCTTAGCAGGTCTCAGTCCCATGGTAGAGGGTTTCCAGGCAGAGGTTACCCATAACAATTTTAACCTACTAGGCTAGTTCAGGCAGCTCTTCAGCTTACAGATGGTGGTACTGCAGGTGCTAGTGGTCAGTTGGTTCATACTTCTCGGGGTTCGCATTTGAGGTATTCGAGACTTTGTGGCCATTTTGTTCCACCAAGTTATTTCAGCAGGTTACCTCAGGTAGGGGTTGGTGTGAGTGTGGTGAGTTGTGACACTTTGCTAAGTATTTTAGTAAGCACCTCCTCCTTAGGCAGCAGGCCCAGTAGAGTCGTAGGGTCAGTGGGTTCAGGCCCTTGGGACTCTAGTTCAGTCGACTAGAAGTGGTGCTCAAGGCGGCAAGGGTGGTTCGGGTAGTCCTTACGATGATCGAGGTGGTCCTCAGTCAGACAGGTATGGTACTCAAGGTGGATGTGTCCATATATATGCCTTTTCAGGTAGGCCAGAGGTAGAAGCTTCAGATGTTATCATGACTGGTGCGATCTTCATCTCTCATCTGCCTGCATATGCTTTGTTTGATCCAGGTTCTACTTACTCATATGTGTCTACCTATTATGCTATGCGTTTAGATGTGTTATGTGAGACGTTGTCTATCCTTATGTGTGTAGCTACCCCCGTAGGTGATTTTTTAGTAGTGGATTAAGTGTATAGATGCTATGTGGTGTCCATCATGGGGCTACTATGACAAACTTGATTATATTGGATATGATAGACTCAGACTTGATTTTATGCGTGGATTGGCTATATCCCCATCCTACGGACTTGGTTACCTTTCCAAGACTGATACTTTGTGTTAACTTTTTGTCCCTTTGCTTGTGTGGACGAGTATCAATAGGTATGCCTATGGATGTGATCTCATTTTTAAGGGCGCGACAGTTGGTAGGAAAGGGGTTTCTAGCATATCTTATTTATGTTCGTGATACTAGTGCCGACACTCCTTCTCTTGAGTCAGTACCTATGGTTAGAGAGTTTTCTGATGTGTTTCCTACTGATCTACCTAGTCTTCCTCCTGATTGTGATATTGATTTTGTCAATGATATTGAACTGGGCATGCAACAAGTTTCTTTTCTAACCTGTCGGATGTCTCCAGCTAAGTTGAGGGAGCTTAAGGAGCAGCTCCAGGACCTACTGTGTAAGGGGTTCATTAGACCTAGTGTGCCTCCGTGGGGTTCTCTTGTTCTATTTATGAAGAAGAAGGATGGTACCTTGCGTATATGTATTTACAAACATCTAAACAAGGTGACCATCAAGAACAGGTATCCTATGCCGCAGATTGATTATTTGTTTGGCTAGCTTCAAGGTGCAACAATGTTCTCTAAGATAGGTTTCAGATCGAGCTACCACCAGTTGAGGATTAGGGTAATGGTGTCATGCTTTGAGCCTACACACTAAACATGACTGGAATTTGGAGACCATTGTTGGTCCCAAGCGAACCTTTGAAATGAATGACTAATGAATGGAAAAAAACATAAATGTTGAAGATTCATAAAGTGGACTTTTAAAACATTTAAGTAAATCTCATACAAAGGTCTGAATAAATATGAATTCAAATACTACTACTACTACTACTACTACTACTAATAATAATAATAATAGTAATAAAAGATATTTAAATATACAAAAGACGGAACTAACTCACTAAGTTTAACTATCTATTAAGCATCTTCTAAACTAAGATAGGTGCCGATGCAAGACCCACGGCTACATGCCTAAATATCAACTAAACTAAACTAAATAAATGGAGCCCTATGAAGGCAAAGAGGTCTCACCAACTACTGATGGAAAGATATCTTATTGAAGTATCTATGATTGTGAGTACTTGAATCTGCATCATAAAATGATGCAACTCCAAATGACATCAGTACATGGAATGTACGATATGTAATAAAACTGAATGAAATAATAACTTAACTGAATACTTGTAATAAGTATTAACTTAAAGTACGCTTGTGACTCATAAATGCCAATGCATCAGTATGATATATGGAGAATATTATTGCAAATGATTATGAATACCAAGTAATCCTTATATTAATTTTAAGTGTTATACAAAAGTTATAGGCCAAAGAGATCATTAAAGAAAAGTTCAAGTTTAAAGGCTCAATGTGGAAGAATATTTTAAATGATCCAATTTATCATCTAACTTTGAACAAACATATCTCCTAATATAAGGAATTAGATGGACTACGACCTATTGAATGAAAGGTATTTGAGTCTAGTTTCCATCAAAATAAACCACTCATCAATACAACTTCATAATACAAAGATATTTGTGTTTTACTACAGACTGTGCAGAGGCTTAAACCGATTGCCTTGGGCACATGAATTGCACATGTTATGTCAGTCTAAGTGTTTAAATTCAGAAAGTTACGAATTAAATTCATTTAGTATAGTTCACAAGTCATTTTTGGAGCTTAACCTTGTTGGTTCTATAACTCCTCTCTTATAGCCCTAGTCAAGAAACAACAAGGAATCAAGTGTTGTTCTTCAACCAAGTCTAGAATTCACTCAAGTCTCTCTTTGGATTGAAGAGACAA
Organism: Solanum dulcamara; assembly: GCF_947179165.1. NCBI lineage: Eukaryota > Viridiplantae > Streptophyta > Magnoliopsida > Solanales > Solanaceae > Solanum > Solanum dulcamara. The sequence continues at coordinate 52,432,088 of NC_077240.1, forward strand.
CCTTTCTCCATGGTTAATATAATCTAAGGGACTGTATTTTCTTCAATTAAGGTATTACCATGTTTACTACTCTCATGTATGTGATTTTCTTGTTTTTCTTGCTATACTCTACAGGTAGGACTCACGGGACGGTAATAGGAAGCCGTGAGTCCATGTTTTGCCCATGGTAATTGATGTAATTGGTAAAGATGGAGTATGTAGATGGATATGTTGTCTATTTTATTGATTAACTGAGGGTTTAGTTGTATTGTATTGAGGCAATAACTTCATTATGATAAAATGGAAGGCTAGGGATAGAAAATATGACTTGTATCATTCTTGCAAGCTTGTAGCTCGCCAAGTGTTTGATGAAATGCCTAAATAGATAAAGAATATGTTGTAGGTCTTTATATGAGTTCCTGTTATTATCATTGATGGTGGTAGCTCCGGACCAACTTAAACTACGAGCTTATAAGGAAATTTGACGTCGTTTGATAAAGAACTCACAAATGGTGTTCAGAAACTATGAGTTTGAGTTTATATGCATAATTTGAGTGATTAAGGAGCTGTATATTCATAAATTATGGATTTGTGAGTAATATTAACCTCATAGAAAAGTCATGAGCCAATTTGGGAAGAATATAAAAAGAAGGGTGCGGAGCTACGCCAGTTATCTATCATAATTATTGAGCTTGTCGCTCATAAACCATTATTATGTTTTTGGCTCTGTTATACTTCTTGATTAGTTTATTATACTGTCCTATATGATTCCATGTTATAGATAAAGTTATCGACAAAGGCGTTTGACAAAATGACATAAGACAATAAGTTCCGCAGTAAGGTATGTAAAGCTAAAACCTTTTATGCCATTAAGGTACGACCCAGAGTCACATGTTCCTAATATAAATGACATATGAGATCACATGGTGAAGTATTCCTATCTCGCAAATCTTTCCACATTGGATGCCTAAATCTATACATTTGTAGTACTCTTTTTCTAGTTAGAAAGTCATATGTTTCACGTCACCATATGTGTCTTAAGTTAAAAATCCTAGCAGCTATTGGGTAAATATGTATCATAAAGTTAAAAGAAGCAATTGGACACAGATTATCCACATGAGTATATATCACATAACTATACGATTCTTAAGCTAAAGGAGATAATTAACGAATGTTTTATGAATTATATGATTTGTGAGTTGCTTATTACAAGTATTTGTATGCAAGTTGAGATTATAGCCAACTCTATTGCATAGGATGAGTATTTTTAGGGACACTACGTGCGATGATATTCTGTGCATAGAATTTAGATAGAGTCAGCTGGAATTTCCTGTCGTGGATTTATTTAACTTATACAAGCCTACAGGTAGACCATACAGGAGCCTAGGGGCGTACCTTGACAGACCTTGTTACCCAGACTATGAGATTTCATACGTGGTTATGACAGTGGGCTACATATGCCATACATGGTTCACAGATCCTAACAATAGGACTTCATGTGACTCCCTGACAGTTAGTTTTACAAAGAGCCACAAAGTTGTATAACAAAGTAAAGATATCACTTAGTCAAATTATAGGAATCTTATATATATATATAAGCCATGTAGCGCTAGAAGAGGACCCTTGAGATTGGTCATAACTCCAATTTTGGATTATGTCTCCTACATACATATGCTCAGATTTGCCTATCTTGATATTTGATTCATTTGAGCATTCTTACATGTCTACTTGTTATTCAGTCTACTTTACATACCAGTATATATTTTATATGTACTGACGTCCCTATTTTTGTGGTGCTACATTTCCATTGATGCAGGCTCAGGTACTCAAGATAGAAGACATTCCAGTAGCCTAGAGACTTCCAGTTTAGTAGTGGTAAGCTACACCTCTACCTGGAGCTATCAGATATCTAGAGCCTTTATTTTGATATGTATGTACATATGTTGGAATGGGTATGCCAAGTCCCTATCCCGACTAGTTATCAGATTCTCAGATGCACTCTTTAGAGACTTCTTAGACTTAGTTTTATTTCAGTTGTATGTAGCTTAGTGGGCCCTTTTGTTATCTATGTTTAGTGTATGTCTTGGTATATGTCTTGCGGATCTTGAGTCTAAAACTTTAGTATGAGTTTGATACATATATTAGCAGGTGCTCGAATAAGTCCTCATTGTCCACTCCTTCTTAGTTGGGGTGTGACAATACTCATGATGAAAGGAATGCTGAAAATAACTTGATTGAAAGTAAAACATGAATGTAATAAAAATATGTAAAACTTCACAATTGAGATATACAATGATTTCAAATACTAAAATAAAATACTTTTATTTTTTATGGGGAGTTTCTCTAATCGACAACCATCACTATGAGCCTCGTGATGATATGATGTTCTACTTACATTGCCAGAACCATACTATACCTTGCTAAAAAGGGCAGTCCAGTGCACTAAAGCTCCCGCTATGATGAATAACATTAAAGATATCCCTCTTTGGGCAAAAACTGAAAATATGATACTTAGAGCCTTTTCAAAATACTTTCTTTAAACTGAGCTTTGCTTTCTCAAAACCGATAATGCTTTCTTTAAAAGTAGCCATGCTCTTTACTATAAAAATAATGCACTTGGAATGCTTAATGTTCATTTAAAACTCTTCTTCAACTAATAAGTTAAAATACTTGAACTTTACTTAAACTGAAAATCATAGCATGAAATTATTTATCCAAAAACTTTAACACTTCTTCAATAAATAGGGTTCATGTGATAGAAAACAGATGAACTATAATTTAAGAACTTAAAATACATGAATAAACATAATCTCAATGAAAATACTCATAACTCAAGATAAGAAAATCAAGACATATTTGAATTCAAGAGAACTTGGGGTAAAAACTCTAGGTTTCAATCTTACTAACTGAATTTATATGCAGGGCATGAGGAAAAAATTAGTCCAACACTATGAGTAGCCTTACATACTTGGAAGAATGAATTTCTTGAAGAAGCTTTGAAGAACACGCTCAAAACCATACCTTTTATCCTTTGGAATCTTGCTCTAAGACTTGGGAGAGTTTTTAAGAGTAACGAGGTCGAATAGTAATGTTTAGGACCTTAATTAGGTGCAAAACTATCGGGGATTAGGCTTAGAAGGGGTGGGAAAAGACTAAATTACCCCTCTTAAAATAGTACAAAAGTAGTCTACGGGGCCATCTATGGTACATAGAAGCTTCTACGAGTCATAGAAGCTAGCCATAGAACTTGGCTAGAAATATGGGTTCCGGACTTCATTCTACAGGCCCAAAGTACTGCATGTAGATGCTTCTATGACCCATAGTTGATTCCATAAGAATTGGACCGAAAAAATGACTTTCAAAACTTTTCCATAAGTACACAATACGGGTTGTACCCCCGACCTATGACCCATAGGTCAGGTACATAGTTACTGACCCTGAAAACTCTATTTTGGTTATCTCTAGTAAAACAGTCATAACTTTTACTTTGAACTCCAAATAGGGAAAACTTGGTGGCATTGGAATGATAAACTAATGCGAAAAACATAGCCGGTAGGAAGGTTTTGAACTCGACTAAGTACTCGAGGTCTCTTATGACTCTAAACCACTTTTAATACACTTTCCGCACATAGGAATGAACCTTAACACATAAGGTCAAGTAGGAAATCACATGGTTCAAGCTTATATACTTACGACAAAAGATTCGCATTCTAAGATTAGAGTTGTGGGGGTTACAATATCTCTCTTTTGGGATCATCATCCTCAAATGATGGTCATGCTGAGCTGGAATGGAAAGAGTTACTCTTACTATTTTTTTGACTTCTGAACTTGTCTACTAACGTAGATAGGACTGGTTCATACCTATGTTTGGAACTATTTGTAGCACATAAGGCAGGAATGATATGAGATTAAACATAAGTCACACTTTATCCAAAGCTATTCAACATGAAACATGGGTGACTTAGACATGGAGTAGGGATAAGACTACGGTGCTTTGAATGATATGGCTGATAGCTTTTAGGCCTAGCAACACTCCTCAACTACACTCTTGTTTTTACATATAACACTTCATCGGTTGCAACTCATAACTCCAAGAAAGGTACATATGACTTCTTCTATCAAGGTCTAAGTCTAACTGCATGCTCTTACTATGTTCAAGCCTAACTCTAAGTCACAAAGAACTTGACAGGTTTCCATAAGATGATTCTACTAATCTAAACTATAAGATTCATGTTCAATATCTCAATAGGGAACTTCATCCTAAGAATACTAATCCTTACCACTATATCAACAAACCTCGACTCCTAATAACGAAGAAACTAATGTATCATACATTCATCCATATGCCATCAACACCACATTCAAGACTAGTACTATAACCACTCCATGGACTCTAAGTAACCCACTAAGAATTTTTCACCTTCTTATGTTCTCTAGCCACTAAATATTATGCATCACTACAAGGAGACAGACCAAATGCTCTCATCTAACTATTACTCATAACAAAACCTCATCTTGATTTTTCTTCTCATTTATAACCTTTTCTTAGATGGAATAGCACACCACCACTATCACAACAAGAAACGTCAACCTTCTTCTACCTATCAATACTCAACTACTAGCATCAGTATCACCATTAAAACTGAAAAAGGATCATTGGAGGGGCTTAGAACGAGAGATCTAGAGCATAATTCATTTGAGAAATTTTGATATAAAAATATGCATGCCATAGCATTACTTCGTGAACCACTGAGGGTAAATCATGAATTTGTGAGACTGAGCATACTATGAGACCTATTTGAATAAATTCATATCATGAGGCTGATATTCAAAACTTTGTGGAGTAAGGTTGAGTTAGATGGGCTAAAGTCTTTGTCTCTCATTTTAGAAACTGAGCATAAATGTGAATCTATCTAAAGTGTATGAGCATTGGTCATGGAAAAAATGCTGATATACAAGACATCAATAGGGTGTTGTAACAATTGAAATTTTAGGAATGTGGTAGAGTAGGAATGGATTGATATATTACCAAAACGTTTTTCTGAACACATCACTATCTGATTCTCATCACTTGACTTTGTTCCTCACCTTATCATCTCCTCCTTAGGTCTGTAGAAGACACTCTAAGTCTATGGACCTATTCCACATTTTCTAAACTGGTCTATATTCTCTTTACTCGAATACTCTATCATGACCCAAGCTAGAACCTAGATGCGACATGGCGATCAAAATTCTGAGGGACCCTAAGGAAATCTCTTAGAATATTATTCATGAGAATACATAAGGTAAGAAAAGCAATAAATCAAGACATAGATATGGAAATAAAGTCTCAATAAAGGATAATAAGTCTTAAACTTGGAAAGACAACATAGATTCCATAACATACAACATGCCTCTACTAACTAGGTGGGGGATAATACAAGCTTCTAGCTCAGCCATGAAAACATAAAAAGGTCATAAAAGACATAAGGGAAATAAAATATCTCATCCTCGAACCATGAGGACTCACACAATGAAAGTACAAGTTCAACTCTACTCACGAATAGGAGGTGTTTGATGTTTGTTCTTCCTTACAATATGATACAATATAGGCAAAAAGTATGCATTAGTACATGGAATGCACTAAGTATGTGAGAATTATGCATGAATAATAAATATCGGATATAATTAATATGAATCATGAGATGCATGACCAATAACTTAAAACATGAGTAAAACCATGAAAACCTTAAAACATGTCATGATATGATCAATGCATAAAAACATCATGATGAGAAATTTATACCTTTTATTTTACCTTGATATAGGATAGGATCGGCATGTAAGAATATGCAAGCTATAACATGGAATCCGATGTATTCCACATCGAGAAGGGGGAGGCTACTTTGCCACAGTAGACTCCATGATAGTACTTTCTCTAACTTCTTATTATATGTGGATCCACTAGATATGCCATATTGACATCATAAACCTATATGGGCAAAGTAGTCAGGGACTAAAGGTTGCTACTAGGATTTCCATGGGTAGCTACAATGGCTACCAGACTGAACCCCACCTGAAAGTCCTCGAGGTGCTTAGTCATTATCTCAATGGAACTTCATGAAAACATAGTCGTTAATATCATTTAGTAAATAAAATAATAGATATCAATCCTCGTCATAAGAAAATTATAGAATAGTTAATTAACATGATTGATTCATATGAATCCATGAGTTGGTAAGAACTACCTTATCACCTCTTTAACATGATTGTGTGAGAAATACCTTATCACACTATAAATTCTTTATTTAAACATATTTTAAACATCATTCGTAATCTTTCATGAGTCATTCATTAGCTTTCACAAGCATTCATAAAACATTTATTGAAATCATGATCATAATTCATTAAAAACATACTTGAAACTAGCATATAGCATGGGTATTTGAAATTCATCTTCAAATCATGTAAAATAATGTGAATTATGCATAATTATACTAATAAAAATGAAATATATCATAATTAAGAAGACCCAATGCAAATTCATAAAACTAGGACTTCTAGAAGAAGAATTTATAAGAGATTTTGAGAGAAAACTTGGGAATCCATGGTTGAAAGGGACCATTGATGAATTCCCACTTATATTTGATCTTAAGAGCCCTAGTTTGAAGGGAATTGAAGCTTTTATCTTGAAGAAATCGTTTGAGTTGCTTGAGGAAAAAGAAGACTCTTGAGAGAACACTTTTAGAGAGATGATTTTGTGGTTTGAGTGTTTGAGTGAGAATGAGAGGGTTAGGAGGTCTTAGGATAGTTAAAAGGTTAGTATAAATCCCCCAAAACCATCCACATTCATTAATAAAAATATAGAGAAAGACCAAAATACCCCTAACTGAAACTGAGTCAGCGCGTGGATAGAAGGCTCACAACTGCCCTTAAAGGTCACTATGGCCCGTTGTGATGGTTGTTGTAAGGGACTTAAACTATGGGGAAGTTTTTTTGGTAGGGGTTTCTCCAAGGAGAACACCATGGTCTGTGAAGGTCACCACAATCCATGGTGGTGGTCATGGTGATAGAGATCTGTTTTGGGTTGGAGGGGTGATCTTCATGGAGGCCACCATGGATCATTGTGCTCACCATGAATCATGATGCCTCTCATGGTCCTCACCCAAAATCCATCTTGCACCAGCCTGGACCATAGTAGTTTACCACAGTTTGTGGTCGTCTTTACAGCCCGTGGAGGGCTCCGTGAAGGCTACATGGTGCCCCAAAAGTTGTACTTTTCTGGGAACTCTTCTTCAATCCTCATTTTTCAACTTTCTAACTTTCAGGGTCTTATAATATCTTCCACTTAGGAGTATTCATTGTCATGACCCAAGCCAGGATCTAGGTATGACACGACAATTATAATTCCCAAAGAAACCTCAACCAAGCCTCTTAGCATATCATAAGCATAAATAAGGAAATAATAAGCGGAAACTCATAAGAAATCCAACAACATAGCATATCTAGAATGAATCAAGAAAACATAGAATCCATACACATATCAAACATGCCTCTACATGACTAACATAGGTGGGGGCTAGGACATGTTGCTAGCTCACCCTCAAAGAAAAAAAATAACAAAACATGGAATAAACTCAATGTACCAACATAGTCTAAAAATAATAAAAAGGAAAGAAAGACTCAACTTGCCCTCGAAGCATGAGGACTCACCACATAATCTTCAACAATCACCCACTAGCCACGAGAAGAGTATGGAGCATCCGTCCCTACATAGTGATATAATGTAGGCAATGAAGTATGTGTTACTATGTTTGAATGTACTATGTATGTAGGTAATTTAATGCATCATAAAACCATGTTTTGCAAATGAACATTTCAAATAGCTTGTTAAAAGAGGTAGTGAAATCATAAATAGAGCAGTCAATGCAGAATAAACTATAAGAGTATCATATAAAAGTAAAGATAGGATTAGTAATTTAAAACATCATAAGGACCATACATATGTGGGATATTAAAAGTAATTTTGAGGGCCATAGGTCTTTTTGAGATATACCATTAATCTACATAAATAATGTGAGCTATAACATGGAGTCCGTTGTTCACCTCACACACCGAAAAGAGAGGGTTTATACTTGCCTAGGTACAAACCATGATGCCTAAGTAGATCCTCTAAGCTATTAAGGAATCAAGCCTCAACTAATGGGTGACCCTTTTCTAAGGAATCAAGCCTCTACTAATGGGTGATATTTCTTCCCATGGTGGCACATAGTTATGGGACAATGGTATTTCTACTAACAGTCTCATGTGTCTACTAACTAGTGAGCCTCTATTCCAAGGTCCACTCGGTGCTATGTAAACTCTGAATAAAATATCATATGTCATCATAAATCATAAGCTTGTCATAAATCTTAGTTTATACTTTTCTTAAAATCATAAACTTTTCAAGTGGAAAGGTTATCAAAAGCTACCAATCCAATCGTAAAACTTGTTCATAGGAATAATATATTATCATGTGATTCATGTAATATGGGTGTAGGTCTTCCATCATTATAAATTATTTATCATAAAGAGTATCATTAGGGTATTAATTCACCCTTTCAGTAAACCTACTTGAACACTTGAAATTCCATGATCATGACTTCTACTTGAAATTGAGGTAAAAACATGGGTTCACAATTTATTGACTTAGAAATCATGAAATTGAATTGAAAACATGCATAATCATATAATTTATACCAACCCATACACAATTCATGAAAATAATATCAATTGGAGATATAATTGAAAATACCCATCATCCATGTCGTGAACCCTAAAGAGTAATGTAGGAAATTCATAGAAAACTCTTCAATTCCATGCAATAATCATTTATTCATATTAAAATAGATTCATAATCATAGTTTAAAACATAATTCATGCAATTGAAATTGAGATCATCAAACTCATAACACACACTTAAATTTATCGAAAAAGATGAGAATTTGTCGGGCTCCATGGGTGTAAGGTACCCTTGGTTGAATGCCCACATACCTTGAATAAGAATATCAAAGAAATTTGAGTTTTTGATGAAGATCTTGAGAGAATTTCTTGAACGTCTTCAATTGTGATTTACGAGCTTTTTTAAAGAGAGAATTATTTAGAATAGATGAATTGAGAAAGAATGAGGAAGAATAGGGGTTTAGGGTAGTTTATAGGGTCGAATTAGGTCCTACAAATATCTAGGTTCATTAACTAATAATTAGGAAAAATCTAAAGTGCCCCTACTTAAAAACTAAAATCAGATGAAAAAATCTAATCGAAGTATGCGATGCGTACTTATTTCCTGATAGGCCAATTTTGAGAGAATAAGAATTTGGCCAGATTTTTACTTGAGAAAAAATTGCACTGTGGGGGAGTAGGTCGGCGATGCGGACCTGTCGCGCACCCTTCTAAAAAAGCAATTTCTTAAAAAATTTATCTTTTGAGATATTTGACCTAAAAATCCACCGAGCTATTTGAAATACTTAACCTTATTATATCATAATCCAACCTTCAAATGTCTGGGATATTATATTCATCCTCGAATAGGAATTAATCTAGCTTGGTAATATTCAATCCCAAGCTAAAACATGACTTAAAAACTTATTTCATGAACATGAATGCATATGAAAACATGAGAATGAATGAAACATATTTTTTGGGCTGAGTGGGTCATGAAGAACTCAATACCTCAACTAGGAGTGGAAGGAAAGAGATGAGGATATTGTGACATCATATCGGCTTCGGCTTCCCATGTAGAACCTTGAACCTCCTAGTTCTTCCATAATACCTTAATTGAAGTTATTTCTTTTCTCCTCAACTTCCTAACTCACCACTCTAGAATCTCAATTGGAACCTCTTCATATGAGAAACTCTCTTTCGCACCAACGTTGCCCAAAGGCACAATGGAGTTAGGATCACCAATGGATTTACTCAACAAGGACACATGGAACACTGGATGCACCAGTGCCAAATCAGAAGGCAAATCCAACTCATATTCCATTGTGTTAATCCGCCTAAAAATCGGATATGAACCTACATAACGAGGAATTAGCTTTCCTTTCTTGCCAAAATGCATCACACCCTTCATGGGTGAAAATTTTCAAGTAGACCCAATCATTAACCTCAAAATCAAGTTCCATTCTCCTTATATCTGAATAAGACTTTTATTGACTTTGGGTAGTCTTTAATCCTTCTCTAATCAATATCACCTTCTCCATAGCCTCATGCACCAACTCGAGTCCTATCAAGGAAACTTCACCCACTTCGAATCATGTTGCCTACGGGTACGAGGCAAATCTATAATAAAGTCCATATTCAATGCTTCCTACTTCTAAGTAGGAATCTCAATATCTTGAGCCAAACCTCTCGGTTTTTTATGGTCAACCTTCACTTGTTGACAATTCAGACACTTACCCACAAACTCCGCAATATCCCTTTTCATTCTATTCCACAAATATACTTCTCTCAAATCATGATACATCTTTGTGGAACCTAGATTAATAGAATACAGTGGGCTATGAGCTTCAAACAATATCATTTCCCTTAAAACATCTACATCGGGAACATATAATCATCCTTGATATCTGAATACACCATTTTCCCTTAGGGAGCTCAATGGCTTTTTCGGCAACTTCTTTTTTTAATTTAACCAAGGTAGGATCATTCTCTGGCATGGCCTTAACATCCTCCACTCGAGATGATTTAGAACCATTTAGAACAATAACACCACCATCCTTGAAATCAAATAATCGAACATCCAAAAGTGCTAATTTATGAACATCTCGAACTAACTCTTTCTTTTCATCATCAATATGGCCAACACTATTCATGACCAATCTGCTGAGATCATCGACAACCATATTCACCTTTCCTAGATTGTATAATACACTTATGTCAAAGTCCTCCAACAATTCAAGCCATCTCCTTTGTATAATATTCAAATCCTTTTGAGTGAAAACATATTGCAAGCTCATGTAATCGTGAATACATCCACATGGACACATACAAATAGAGTATCTCTACAACTTCAAAGCAAATACCACAGTCGCTAACTCCAATTCATATGTTGGTACTTCTTCTCATGCATCTTGAGTTGCCTAGAAGCATAGGCTATCACTTTACCATTTTTCATTAGAACATAACCATGACCAACTCGGGAAGTATAAAAAAAACAATAAACCCATCAGAACCTTTTGGCAAAGTCAACACTAGAGCAAAAATAAGCCTATCTTTCAACTCTTGAAAAATCTTCTCACATGCATCGGACCATTGGAATTTCACCTTCTTTTGAGTCAAAGTAGTCAAGGGTGATGCAATGAAAGACAAACCTTCCACAAACTGCCAATAATAATCAACTAAGTACTAGAAACTCTGAATATCGGAAGGAGACAACTGTCTAGGCCAATTTTATTAAGCACTTTGGTCTTCTTAGGATTAACTATAATACCTTCGTTAGAGACAATGTTGACGAGAAAAGCAACTGACCTCAACCAAAACTCACACTTGCTGAACTTAGCAAATAACTAATAGTCCTTGAGAAATTGCAAGACAATCTTCAAATGATCAGCATGCTCTTCCTCACTCCGAGAATAGATCAAAATATAACCGATGAAAACAATCACGAACATATCTAAATTTTTCTTGAACACCCTATTCATAAAATCCATAAAAGTTGTGAGGGCATTCGTTAGTCCAAAAGACATAACCAAGAATTCAAAGTGACCATACCGAGTTCTAAAAGTAGTCTTTAGAATATCACATACTTTTACTCGAAGTTGATGATAACTTGATGGAAGATCAGTCTTTGAAAAGTAGTTTGCTCCTTGAAGTTGATCAAACATGTCATCAGTACTTGGAAAGGGATACTTCTTCTTAATTGTGACCTTATTGAATTATCGATAATCAATACATATTTGGAGATAACCATCCTTCTTCCTATCAAAGAGAATCGGAGCATCTAATGGAGAGATACTCGGTCTAATAAAACCCTTATCCAACAGATCTTTCAAGTGGTCCTTTAACTCTTTCAATTTTATTAGGGTCATTCGATAAGGAGGAATAGAGATAGGTTGGGTCTCGGGGAGAAGATCGATACCTAAGTCTATTCCCTCTCTGGAGGGATACCAGGGAGATCATCTGAAAAAACTTCTAAAAATTCATTAAAAATCGAAACTAACTCAAGAGTATGAGCTTCAAAATTTGTATCTCTAATCTGAACAAGATGATAATACAACCCTTAGAAATTATTTTTTGAGCTTTAAGGCATGAAATGAATTGACCCATAAACACAGAATTACTACCTTTCCATTGTAGGACTGACTCATTCGGAAATTGAAACCTCACCACATGGGTCCTAAAATATATAGAAGTATAGCATGCATGAAGCCAATATATATAGACAATAACATCAAAATCAGTCATATTAAGCTCTACAAGATCAGGTAAGGTGATTTTATGGAAAACTAAAACTGGTAATTTTGATAGACTTTTTTAACCATAATTGAATTACCAACAAGAGTATAGACCGAAGAAGGCTCTAACAAGATCTCGGGACTAACAATGAATTTCATAGCAAGATAAGGAGTAATAAATGATAGAATAGCACCCATATCTAACAATGCATAAACATCAAAGTCGAAGACTTTCAACATACCAGTCACTACATCGGAAGAATCCTCTAACTCCTAACAAGTCTGAAGGGCATAAAATTTATTTTGGCGCTGAACACCACTCGAAGTAGTAGCACGCTAATCTGGACAACCAGTAGCCTAAGTATGAGTCGAAGGCCTAACACCACTCCTACACTTCTTTCCCTTATAACCCAAATTTCCACATATATAGCACACATCCGATCCCGCTAAACATTCTTCCTCGGGGGTTCTTCCACATTTCTTTCATAGAGGGATGACTTGACCACTCACAGCTCCTCCTTGTGCCTTAGGATTAGGAACCTTATCCTTATCAAATTTTAGAGTTGGAGTGTTTTAGGAAGTTGGGCCAGAATACCTTTGACGAAACTAAGGACGAACACCATTCTTGGACTTACCATGAGAGTAATTACCACCATCAGTTCGAGCCCTCTTGGACTCTCTTCTAGACCTCTTCTTTAGCCTTCCCTCCTTAATTTACTTAGTATGTATCATAAGCCTCTAAGTATCCATCTCTTTGATAAGCATCGCAGTTTACACTCTTTGAATACCTAATCGGACACACCCAAAACAAACTTGCTCATACAAGACCTTAGATTAGTGACTATGAGCGGATCATATTTGGACAAATTTGTAAACTTGAGGGCATACTCCCTCACACTTATGTTACCTTGGAATAAATTGATGAACTCTTGCACCTTAGCCTCTCTCAACTCCAAAGGAAAGAACTGGCCAAGAAAAGCACCATTGAATTCATCCTAATCAATCTCTCTATCTTTCATCCTTACATTAGTCATACCAAACATCAGCAACCCCTAAGAATTGATACACCATCAAGTCCTCTTTTTCCACTGGGCTAACACCCATGATGTCGACAATCTTACTAATAACCTCCATGAACTCTTGTGGATCCCTATCAACCTTAGAGCCATGAAACTCGGGAAGGTTCATATAGGTAAAATCACAAACACAGCTAGCCATCGTACCCATATTTGGGTTTACGGGAGCTACCACCTCTTAATTTACTTTAGCCGCCATGTCCTAAGCAAGAACATAGAAAGCAGCTTGAAACTCTACATGAGACACTTGTTCTTTCAAAGGGTCATTTTGAGCTTGTTCCTCCTCCTCAAAATTCCTTCTTAGAGGCATATTTCTGAAATTGCAAAGAGAAAGCATTAGAGGATAAAGGCTTAGAGTTCAACTCTATCACATGATGAGATCATGAAAGAAGTGATGATTTTACTAAGATGTCTCACAGCCTCCCATTTATAGACGTGGCGCGCTTCACACTGATGAACAAGACTCTATTTTGCACGGCATGTTAGACTCTCTAGGACACTTTAAACGTTGTGCTTTAATATCAAGTTTGTCATGACCCAAGTTAGACCCTATATGCGACACGGCGATCTGAATCTCGAGGACCCCAACCAAGCCTCTTAGCATATCATTCATGAGAATACATATTGTAAGTAAAGAAATAAAGCAAGATATATACGTAAAAATAAAGTATCAATAAAGGATAATAAGTTTCAAACTCAGAATGAAAGACAACATAGACTCTATAACATCCAACATGCCTATATTAAGTAGGTGGGGGCATAAGACAAGCTCTTAGCTCATCCATGACAACATAAGAAGGTCATAAAAGACAAAAGGGAAATAAAATATCTCTTCCTCAAACCATGAGGATTCACCACAATGAAATTAGAATCTCAACTCTACTCACGAATAGGATGTGCGCGATGATCGTTCATCCCTACATTATTTTAAGACCCAAAAAGTTGAAAAGTCAAAAAAGTGAGGTTCAAAGGAAGTTTCCTAGAAAATCCCAGCTTTTGGCATCAGGTGGCCCTTCACAAGACTATCCACAACCTGCATGCTCTTCATGAGCCATAGAGAGTATCTGTGAAGATCACCAAGTAAAGGGGAATAGCTGGAAGAGGGAAAATAGATGGCTTCACTTCCCATGGCATGAACCACGAGATGTGGTATGGTCTGTGAAGTCCAACTCCTCAATCCCTTATTCAGAATGCCTACCACGGGAAGGCACCATAAGCTGTGGTGAGTACCAAGTGCAGTGATGGCCTCCGTAGTGGTCATCTCTCAGAACCCCTATTTCCCCGAGTTTAAGTCCATCACCACGTCCACCACCACTGGCCGTGGTAAGTTTCAAAGACCACGGTGGATGCCCGTCCAAGTGTTGAATTCAGTTTAAGTTAAGGGTAGTTTGGTCATTCTCCAAGTTTTCAATAATGAATATGGACGGTTTTTGAGAGTTTATTCTAACCTATCCTTACCCTTTTATTCTCACCCTAACACTCTAAATAAAAATCTTCTCTCTAAAAGTGTGTTCTCCAAGTCTCCTTCTTCCTCAAGTAAATTCTAAGGATTCCTTCAAGGTCAAGCTTCAATTGTCTAGAATTTTATGGATTCTAAAGGTCAAGGTATTGTCACGACCCGACCTAGGTCTTAGTCATAGCACGGTGATCGAAACTCCAAAGGGCTCCAACCTAGCCTCTTGTATATATCATAAGCATACATAAGGTAAAGTAAAAGCGGAAACATCATAAGAGAGTCTAAACCATAAATAGAAATTGAGGAATGTCACATAACAACATGGACTCGAAATATTTGTCCAACTAGATGCCTCTACTCATGAGCATGGGTGGGGGATAAGATATGTCCCTAGCTTACCCTCAATATGAAATATAACAAAGGTCTTTGAAAATATTAACCAACTCGATGACTAGTCCCTGATAGATGAGGACTCACCACAGACATCACCGATAGAAAGGCTTAACTAGCCACGTAGAGGAATATGATCTTCAACCTCAACCCCTACATTATGAGACAATGTAGGTAAAAATTAGGTATTAGTACATTGGAATGTACTATGTATGTAGGCAATGAAATGCATAGAAAACCATGTTTGTACAAATGACCATTTTAACTAGCATGATAAGAGAAGTAGTAAAAATCATAAGTAGTCTTTAAGAAGGATCAATGCATAATAAATCAGAAGAGTATAAAGTTAAAGATAGGATTAGTCATTTAGAACATCAAAGGCCATACATATATGGGATAGGAACCATAACCAACAATAAAACTATGCGAGCTATAACATGGAATCCCAATGTTACCCCTACATCGGAGGAAAGGGGGAGACTACTTGCCAAGGTAGACTCCTACATGCCTAAGTAGATCCACTAAGTGGTTATGTGAATTGGGTACTCACCTCTAGTTCTTAGACTCGGGTACTCACCCCCAAGCCTTGATATTTTGGGTACTCACCTCTTAGAGATTTGGGTATTTGCCTCTAATCCCTTTGTTCCTACAGGGGCACGTAGTTATGAGATAAGAGACTTTATATAAGAACCCCACATTTTGAGTCCCCACCTCAAGTCCACATTTGGTGCTAAGTCAAATCCCACATAATACATATATAGCTTAGAAATCATAATTTCATATATCATAGTCATCATCATAGGTTTGAAATCATAGAGTAGTTCATTTTCATAACATAAGTGCAATGCGGGTATTGTCTTTCCACATTACCAATCATACATACATAAACATATCATAATTGAAATACATAATCTTAATTCATACTTTGAAAATTCATGACCATAGCTTGTACTTGAAATTAGGGTAAGACATGAATGCATGATCAATTGACTTCAAAAATCATGAAATTGACTTGAAAACATGCATGATCATAAACTTTATTTCATCCCATACATAATTCATATAGATAATATCATTAAGAAGTATAATTGAAAATACTCATATTTTACATCATAAACCCTAGAAATCAAAAATAGGAGAATTCATGAAAAAACTCTTCAATTTCATGCAATAACCATTAATTTATATCAAAATAGACTCATGATCATACTTTGAATCATAATTCATGCAATAGGAATAGAGATCATAGAACCCATAAAATATCATACTTTAATTTGATAAAAAAAGTTGAGAAATTGATTGGGCTTCATGGATGAAAGAATCCATGAATCAATACCCACATACCTTAAATGAGAACACCAATTACTTTGGAAGAATTTGAGAGTTTTGATGGAGAGATTGAGTGAATATACTTGAAGTCTTCAATAGAGTCCTTGAGAGTCTTTTGTAGAGAGAGAAATATTTGAGTAGGTGAATTGTAGAAGAATGAATAGAATTAGAGGTTTAGATCAATTTATAGAGTTGAATTAGGTCCTAAAAACGTCTAGGTTAATTGGATAACAATTTGGGAAACATCTAAAGTGCCGTTGTTAAAAACTAATTTCGGCCAAAAATCCATTGCCAGGTCCGCGACCCGGAGGCAAGCAAGTCCGCGATGCGCACTTATCGTGCACCTTACTGGTTTGCGTAGTTCCTTGAGAAATCTATCTTTCAATCTATGGGTCCTAAAAATCCACCAAAACTATTTTTCTACAAGTTTTGACCCCCTGATTGATATTTTGAACTCAAATTTTTCAAAAAGATTAAGGATAATGCATTACATGAGCGGACTAATCCCAAGGAATTCTTAAGATACTTGTGAGCATTTTGATGGATGTTACAGGTATGTGAGAATTCATTCTTGGGCCCTTTCATCCATGGAATCCCAAAGATTTCTTCTCAATTCTCTTATGATTTCTTCTTCTAAAATCTCTAATTTCATTATTTGTATTGGGTCTTCTTAATCATGATAAATTTCAATGCTATTATCCTAATTATACATAATTCACATTACATTGAATGATTTCACAATGAACTTCAAAGACCTATGCTATATGCTAATTTCAAGTAAGCTTTATGAGTTATATCATGATTTTCAAGTTGTTTTAATAAAAACTTTATGAATGATGTTCAAAGATGCTTTAAGTAAAAAAATTATGAATGATGGTCAATGCTGCTATAAGCAAAGAAATTATGGTGCAAAAAGGACAATTCTTGCACAATCAAGCTAAAGAGGTAATAAGGACAATTCTCACCAACTTATGGATTTTTATGAATCAACCAAGTTAATGAGCTATTCTCATGATTTTACTATAATTATTATAGATGAGCTATTCTTATGTTATGTTTATAAATATGGATTGATATCTATTATTATCTTTCCTAATGATGTTAATCACTATGTTATCATGAAAGTTCCATTGAGATAAAGACTTAGCACTGAGAGGACTTTAAGGTTGGGTTCAGTTCGGCAGCCATTATAGAAACCTTTAGTCCCTTAAAACATTGCCAGATTAGATATAAGGATGCCAATATGGAGAAGCTAGTATATCCACATATAGCAAAGTTAAAGAGTGTCACAGCCTGACCTAGGGACTGGTCATAACACGGCAATCGAAACTCCAAAGCGCTCCAACCAAGCCTCTTGACATATTATAAGCATGTATAAGGTAAGGTAAAGCAGAAATAATATAAGAAAGAGTCTAAAACATTAATCATAAAGGAGATTGCAAACTCGATTACATACGCTCTACATCATTTATCCAACATATGACTCGACTACTCAAGAAGGGAGGGGGCTAAGACATGTCCCTACCCCAGCCTCTACATGAATATAAAAAAGTCTTTGGAATGAAATAAATTCATAACTCTCCCTCGATGGATGAGGACTCAAATCTTCACTGGATGGAAACTCTACTAGCCACGTGTGGAAATGTGATCCTCGGCCCCTATATTATGAGACAATGTAGGCAACATTATGTGTTAGTACGTTGAATGTACTAAGTATGTGGGTATGCCATGCAATATAAATCATAGGAAGATCAATTAATATACATGATAAAGAGGATTAGTAAAGTCATGAAAAAACCATAATGATCAAAGCATTTAAGAAACATAGTTAAAATCATAAAAGAACATAAACAGAAAATACATATGTGGGATATAACCATAACCAAAAATAAGACCATGCGAGCGACAACATGGAATCCCAATGTCTCCCCATACAATGGAAAATGAGAAATCTATTTGCCAAGGTAGACTCTACCCCGCTAGGCGGGTTATTTACATATGTTATATGTGGATCCACTAGCTACACCATATAGGCAAATCCTACGGTGACACATAGTTATGAGGAAAGACACTTTATATAAGGACCCCGTAGGTTAATCCCCCACCTCAAGTCATCATTCGATGCTAAGTTGTATCCCACGGAATACATAGCATAGTAATCATACTTAACATATATCATAACTTATTCATAAACTTCATAATTCAAAGATTAGCTCATTTTTATGTCATACTGAAAATGTGAGTATAAGTCTTTCAACATTACAATATCATACTAGCATAATTCATGTCATTAGGTTCCTAGATCCAAAAACTTGTTATGCACACCCTACCAATTTTCATTAGCTGGAACCTCTGGAAAAACAGATTCTCAACCAAATATGGGAATAAAAACTCTAGTGTTTCAAGGGTTAAATTTCTGATTATCAAGGAAACTACTCAGCTCTTCAACACAGTCTACCTTATCTGGATTGGCCTAATAAGTTGAGGGACTTGTCAATTATGATGAAAAGATGCCAATGTGATGTAAAGGTCACTACAGTTACCTGAACTAAACTTATCAATAGTTGGTATAAACTGAACACTGATGGTAGTGCACTACAAAATGCTGGTAATATTGGTGGCGAGGGATACTGAGAAATTAATAGGGCCAGCTGATAAATGCCTTCTCTATCTCTCTTGGATTTGGAACCAACAACCAGGCAGAGATTTTGGCAGCAGCTTATAGAGTTTATTGGTGTACTCAACATGGCTACAAATAGGTAATTTTGGAGGTGTATTTTGAGATACTTACTAGATGGATCAGCTTCAAAGCTACACCACCTTAGAACCTACAACAAGACATTTAAGAGCTTCATCAGAATATTAGACAGTTGGAGCATTTTTGATGCAAACACATCTTTAGAGAGGCCAATGGTACTGCTGACTGCTTATCCAAGTAGAGCCATGGGTCTGACATGATATAACATTTCTATATCCAACAACAACTTATGATAGCAGCCAAAGGTATGTAATTCTTAGAGAAATTGGGAATTGTAAATTTCAGAAGGAAGAAATTGAAGAGAATTAAGAAACCTCCTTGAATATTTTGAAGTTTCATGTAGCCTCACTTGATATGGAAGTTATCTGTATCTCCTTTTGATTGTCATATTCTTTTCAATTTGGTTATGTTCATTGATATATAGTTACTTTGAATAGGCTTAGACTTAGGACTTTTTATTTTTTCTTACTTTGTAAGGGGAGAGTGTCCCTTATTTATGCATTTCCTAGATACTTTGTATTTGAGAGAAGTTCTCTCTTCTTAGGTATGTAGTATTTAGGTTTCTTTCCTAGAATTGGGGACAAGCTGACTAACCTTAGTAGGTTAGTCGACTTATGTACCACTATAGGATCAGAGGTAAGGTTTATGTTCCCCTTCTTATACTTTTGTATTTTATTTATGTTAAGGCTTGGGGTGTATGGCTCAACCCCTGAACGCCACAAGGGATGAGATACTTGGGTTAGGTCTGTTTGATAAAAAAAAGTCACCTATCTTCATAACATTCATGAAATTCATAACTTGAACATAATTTTAATCCATGATCATAATTCATACTTGAAATTAGGGTGAAACGTGAACACATAGTAAATTTGATTGAAACCATGAAATACTTGAAAATTATTGAACTTCATAATCATGATTCATGTAAATAACCATTGAAATTAGCTTGATGAATAGGCATTCATAATTTAATTAAAATCATGCAATTAATGTAAAATCATGCTTATAATGATCATTGATAATTATTAACGACGTAATTGAAACAGCCCAACACAATTTATTAAAATTAGAGTTTTGAAGTAATGAAATTTCAAGATGATTTTGGGGAAAACCATGGGACTCCATCGATCCCCATATATCTTGGTGAATTTTCCTTGGAATTGAGAGAAGAAGACTTTTTCTTGAAGAAACCCTAGCCAAAACCTTGATGAATAAGATAATCTCTTGAAGGAACCTTGAGAGAGAAGTCTTAAAGTTGTTTGGGAGTTAATGAGGGAAAAGAATAGACTTAGGAATATTTAGGACAATTGCATAATGAATCTATTCCCATAAACGTCCACATACATTAATTAAAGAATAGGGAATGACCGAAATACCCTTCATTTAAATGAAAAACTAAGACTACACGGATGACCCATCACGGTTCATGATCCTCACCATGGACCATGGTGGTGTCCATGAGGTTACACTTGATTATTTTGAAAAAAGGTCTCGAAAGAGGGGGTGCCACCATGGGACACACCACGGACCATGGTGATTGACTTGATCTTGAATCTTGGGGTTGCAGGGAAGAGTTTCAGAACTTCTTCCCCAATGACCTTCACGGTCCATGGAGGTCATTATAGTTCGTGAATCATGAGCGAAGTGTAGGACCTACAGGAGGGTCTACTGGAGCGACCACCATGGTTCGTGAAGGGCAACACAATCCGTAGTGGTGAGGTATGGTCCCTGCCTTGGGAAAATCTTCAGAGGGTCTCAGAGAGTGGTCACCACGGTGGGAACCACAGCTCGTGGTGCTCACTATGTCCCGTGGCCCCTTTCCTATAGAACTAAGTTTCAGAATGCCCACCATAGTGGTTCTCCACGAGTTATAGTGATGAATACGATCCGTGATGGCCTTGGTGACCAGCCAAACATGAATTCAAAACATCTTGATAATGCATAAAATATGAAATCTTTAATCTCAAACTAAAATATGACTTTAAAACTTATTTCATGAACATGAATGCAAATTAAACCACGAGAACAACTGAAATACATGATTTGGGTTAACTGAATCATAAAGGAACTAAATACCTCTAATAGGCACGGAACGAATAAGATGAGGATATCAGGACATCATATCGGCTTTGGCTTCTGATATAGCACCTTCAACCTATTGTTTCCTCCATAACACTTTAATTGAAGCTATTTCTCTGTTTCCCAACTTTCTAACCTACCGGTCCAGGATTTTGACAAGAACCTCCTCATATAAAAGACTCTCTTTAACTTTAATATTGTCTAATGGCAGAATGGATCTAGGATCACCAACAGACTTCCTAAACAAAGACATATGGAACACCGGATGCACTGGCGCCAAATCAGAAGGCAAATCCAACTCATAAGCCAACTTACCAATCCGCCTCAAAATCTGATATGGGTCAACATAGAAGGGACTTAACTTTCCTTTCTTACAAAAATATATCACACCCTTCATGGGTAAAATTTTCAAGTAAACCCAATCATTAAACTCAAATTCAAGTTCCCTTCTTCTCATATCTGAATAAGACTTTTTCTGGCTTTGGATTGTTTTCAATCTTTCTCTAATGAGTCTAACCTTTTCCATA
Source organism: Solanum dulcamara (assembly GCF_947179165.1). Taxonomy (NCBI): domain Eukaryota; kingdom Viridiplantae; phylum Streptophyta; class Magnoliopsida; order Solanales; family Solanaceae; genus Solanum; species Solanum dulcamara. The sequence goes on from NC_077240.1 coordinate 52,454,095, forward strand.
GCCTCAATTACCAATTGGGTCCTATCAAAGAAACTTCACCTACTTCGAACCAACCGATAGGGGACCTACACAACCTACCATACAAAGCCTTAAATGGAGCCATCTCAATGCTAGATTGATAACTGTTATTATAGGCAAACTCTATCAATGGCAAATGGTCATCCCAATTTCCTTTAAAATCAATAATGAATTCTCTCAACATATCCTCTAATGTATGGATGTTACGCTCGGCCTGACCAACCATCTGTGGGTGAAAAGTGTACTAAGATTAACCTTAGTACCAAGACCCTTTTGAAAGAATCTCCAAAATTAGAATGTAAACTGAGTACCTCAATTTGAAATGATAGACAATGGAACACCATGAAGCTTAAACAACTCTAGAATATATATCCTAGCATAGTCCTTTGCTGAATATGAAGTCCTCACTGGGAGAAAATGAGCTGACTTAGTCATTCGGTCAACAATCACCCAAATGAAATCATGTTGCCTATGAGTACGAGGAGAACCTGTAACGAAGTCCATATTCAAGGCTTCCCACTTCCAAGTAGGAATTTCAATGTCTTGATCCAAACCTCCCAGTTTTTGATGCTTAACTTTTACTTGTTGGCAATTAGGACACTTAGATACAAATTTCGCAATATCCCTCTTCATGTCATTCCACCAATACACTTCTCTCAAATATCTATACATCTTTGTGGAACAGGGATGAATAGTGTACTGTGAACTATGGGACTCGAACAATATCATGTTTTTCAAGCCATCAACATTCAGAGTACACAATCGGCCTTGATATCTCAAAACACCGTTCCCTCTTGGGAAAAAGCCCATATGGATTTTTTGGCCATCGCTTTCTACAATTCAACAAAAATGGGATCACTATCTTGCTAAGCCTTTACATTTACCATAAGAGACGATTCAGAACAATTTTGCACAATAACATAACCATCTTTGGATTCAACAAATCAAACACCCAAGAGGGCTAATATATGCACATCCCGAACTATCTTTTTCTTTTTATACTCAATATAAGTAACACTTGTTACACCCCGTACTCTTGAGCTCGGAACGTCTTCTTAAGTTCCTTAGACACTATCATGTGAGCCGTATAAGCTACAACACTATCAAACAACTCTAAGGAAAGAAGATTGTGATACCTCGCGAGAAGGGAGGTTGGAGATAGAGTCATAAGAATCCGGAAAGAGTTGGAGGCTAAGAAATGAGTCGTAGGACTCTATTTGCCTACGTAAGACACTAAGTTAAGAGTCTTATACACTTAAGTTGCTTAAGGATATATCAAGCTTACGTAGTACGGATTACATAGGCTCTTAAAGTGAGACGAAATTACGAACCCGCGAGGAAGGGAAAAAGACGACGCGTGGCAACCAATGGAGGAGCGACACATGGCATCACCTCAAGAAAGCAGGTGATGCACCTACTTAGGGTCAAGTAGGTGATGCAGCTGCTTGGGGAGGTGGACCCCGCTGCCACGTGGCAGCCCCTAATTGGCAGCATGACACGGTGGCCAATCATGGCTTGACACGTGTCATCCTTAGGGGCTGACATGTGTCACCCCTTGGGACCACATATATGTATGTATATTAGGGATATACTTCAGTTTTGGTCTTCAAACTGCAGCAAAACAAACAGAAAACAAACGTGAGAAGAGAGAAAAGAGAGGCAGCTTTGGTTCTTGAAGATTAAAGGTGAGTTTCTCAACTTTCTTCCGTGAATTAATTATATACGGTGTATATTAAGTACGTGGATACGTATATATGTGTTTTAAGACGTTGATGGAACTAAAACTCCAGCGTTGCAACTGAAATTTGGAAGGACAAAAAAAGGAAAAAACGTGAAAAAGGGCAAGGGAGAGGGCTACGGATTTGACCCTTGTTGGGTAAGCTTCCAGGTTTCGTTCCGTGAATTAATTATTTGACGTGTACCTAAGTTGTATATTAGTGTTTTATAACCTAAAAATTCAATTTGGGGCAGCGAGGAAGTACCACAAGCAGCCCGCTCAATTTCAGCACATTGAAGAAGTTCCGAGGCACAATTTCGGCTAGTTTTAACCAATTTCGGGAAAGGTAAGTTCTTCCCCTCTAATTTGAAGTTTATGATGTTAAATTATGGTGTATTACACACCTTAGGAGCTGCTGGAAGTTGGGTAAAAGGTTTGAAAAGTTCAGCGTTCGAAATTAACGAATTTAGAATCGCTATAGTTAAGTTGTTGTCGAAATAAGGTGTTGTGCGCGTGGGGGCTGCTGCTGGTTGTGTTGTGGCGTGTTGCAGGGTCTAAAATTTATCTAAATGAGGTGTGGTAGCTTCTGGTTGAAGCCACATTACCCTCCGCTTTTGCAATTAAAGAATTCGCGAAAGAAAAATTAAAAACTCTAGTTTTGGTATCTTAGTTTTGAGTGAATTGTTGGGGGTTTATATTGAGTAATTTTGTCATAATATGTATATGTATGGGATGATGGTTGCATTGTTGGTTGGCTGCAGGTTCTAAGGACATGGTTGGGATTTCGGATAGGGCACATTATAGGGGAGGTGCTGTCCGATTTTCGTTAACATCCTAACTAGTTAAGGAACTAGTCGAGAAGGCGAGCGAAGGGATGAATGTTATGAATACTCGTGAGTAGTCTAAGTTGCTGAAAAGTCCAAGGTTTTTAATACTTACATTACTTCCATGTTAAATAGGTTTCGAGGACAACGATGTGGACGTGATTAAGAGAAGTCCATACAAGGTATGTGAAGCTTTTCTTTGGCGTGTTTTTGGAATAGATATGTAGAGCTATTCTTCTTTTCTTTTGGCATGTCTTAGATGTAAGTTATAAATGATATGTATATGATATGTGGGATTCAATCCATTTATAAAACCCTGAATATAAGTCGAAACTCTTATTTACTTCTTGATGTTAGAACTCCTGTAATAGCTGAGTTGTTGCCCTTAAGTCTTTTATGTGATGAAAACTAGTACATGTAAAGCCTATTTATTCTTTCCTTTGGAATGGCTTAATTTTAAGTTAAATGGTATATGATATAGGTTTAGAGGTAATTCCATTTATGAGCTCTGATTGTAACTCGTGACTTGTAGTTACTCCTGAACATTAAAAATCTGAAAGTAGTCAAACTACTATTCTCGAGCCTTCTATATAACGAATAGTAAGTGGAAGTACCAGCTCCCCTCTTTTTAAAGGCTCTAAAATGGTAAATGCATCTGATTGCATAAGTTGAGTCTTTGACTAGATAACTGTGTCTCTGATTGCATAACTGTGTCTCTGATTGCGTAATCGTGTCTTTGATTGCATAAACCATGTTTCTGATTGCATAAGCTATACGGCATTGTCTAGATGCATGTCTGTGATTCTTGAGGCCCCAACTGATGTAAGCCCTAATGACATCTAAAGGGATACCTCAGATAATTACTCTCCTAGTCTTCAGGTGACGGTTCACTTGACTGTTTCATCGAGTCTTAGATAATGACTTAGTTGCATATGGTTTCTCACTACTCTACTCGTGCATACTGTAACCCATCCTTCCTCGAGTCCCATGATGGGCCGGGATATGTTATCGTGCACAGTGTTACTACTTCTTTCACCGCATCCCGGGCCAGATATGTATAGTTCCACGCACGAGGAGACGATGCCGTACGTGAGGTGTGATATATGTTATATGTTATGACGATACGATTATTCACCGAGTCCCGGCCCGACAGTAATATGATAGTATATGTGGTGAAATAAGGAAGGAACACCGAGTCCCTCCTTAGAGGGCCGGGTACATATGTATATTATGATGGTACGCTATAGACGTATACCACTCCATTCACCGAGTCCCTCACTAAAGGGCCGGATACTTTATGTAGGCATACATATGAGATTAAAGCAATACATTGTGACCCTGAGCCCCGCAGTGAACTGGGTGTGATACGATGATATACATGATGAGATGATACTGTATACGATGGTATGATACCGTATACGATGATATGATGAAATGAAATGCATTATGATATGATGATATGTGATTATGAAGAAGTGATTATAACACCGAGTTCACTAGAGGGCCGGGCACAGCATATGATGATGTGTATGATTTACGTATCTTGAGGTGTAGGTAAAGTAATTCATTTAGTTATTATACTTGTCCCCTGCATCCCTATTTCAGTTATGATCTCAGTTACGATGTGTTATGCTTTACATACTCAGTACATATATCATACTGACCCCTCTTTTCTCGGGGGGGGGGGGCTGCGTTTCATGCCCGCAGGTACAGATGTTTATTCTGGAGATCCATCAGCATAGGAGTTCCTCTTAGCTGTGTCGGAAGTGCTTCACTGTTCTGGAGCCTAAATTTTGATGCTGGTCACTTAATATATATATTTGTACATTCAGGGGTACGGCGGAAGCCTTGTCCCGCCATATGTTGCTGTTACTATTCTTAGAGGTCTGTAGACATATGTATATGTGGGTTGTTTGTGAGTTAGTTTCGATGTTGCCTATTCGATATGTTGTGAATGTTTTTGTTATAGCAGCCTTGTCGGCTCGCGTGCCCTTTCATGATATGATACAAATGAAAGAGGCTACATGTACATGAAAAAGTTTTAAACTATTGGGGTTTTTGTATATAGTATCACATCACACACGGTTCAACTTAAGTGTAGTTGATAAATACGCATAAGAGGGTCCAGGTCGGACCCCAGTTGCGGCCTACTGGGTTGGGTCGTAACAACACTATTCATGGACAATCTACTAAGAGTGTTGGCAACCACATTTGCCTTACCCAAATGGTATAGCATACTCATGTCATAGTCCTTCAACATCTTAAGTCATCTTTTTGGTCGAAGGTTCTTATCCTTTTGAGTGAACATATATTGCAAACTTTTGTGATCGGTGAAATCATCCACATGAACACCATAAAGATAGTGTTTCCACAACTTCAAAGCAAATACCACCACCACCAACTCCAAATCATGATTTGGATAATTCTTCTCAAGTGTCTTGAGTTGCCTTGAAGCATAAGCTATCACTTTATCATTTTGCATTAGAAAACAACCAAGACCAACTTGTGAAGCATCAAAATACACAATAAACCCATCATAACTTTTTGGTAAAGTCAACACCGGAGCAGAGGTAAGCTTATCCTTCAACTCTTGGAAGCTTTTCTCACATGCCTTGGACCATTAGAATTTCACCTTCTTTTGAGTTAGGATAGTCTAGGGTGATGCAATATAAGAGAAACCTTCCACAAACTGTCTATAATAACCAGCTAATCCTAAGAAACTTTGAATATTAGAAGGATTCAATGGCCTAGGTCAATTTTTAACTGCCTCGGCCTTTTTTGGATCAACCATAATTCCTTCTCCAGAAATAATGTGACCAAGGAAAGCAACTGCCCTTAACAAAAATCCACATTTTCTAATCTTTGGATACAACTGATAGTGCTTGAGAATGTTCAACATAATCTTTAAGTGATTGGCTTCTCCTTCTCACTTCGATAATAGATCAAAATATCATCAATAAATACAATCACAAGCATATCCAAGTATTTCTTGAACATCCTATTCATCAAATCCATGAAAGATGCAGGGGCATTCATTAGTCCATAAGACATAATCATGAATTTAAATTTACCATACCGAGTTCTAAAGGACGTCTTTGGAATGTCTCATTGCTTTAGTTGGAGTTTATGATAACCCGATCGTAGATCAATTTCTGAAAAGTAGCTAGCTCCTTGAAGTTGATCGAACAAGTCATCAATCCTCGAAATTGGATACTTGTTCTTTACGGTGACTTTCTTCAATTGCCGATAATCTATACACATTTGGAGTGACCTATCTTTCTTCCTGACAAACAATAAGAAAGCACCCCATGGTGAAATATTTGGCCTTATGAAACCCTTATCCAAAAAATTCTTAAATTTCTCTTTCAAGTCTTTAAGTTCCATCGGAGCCATACGGTAAGGAGAAATACAAATAGGTTCAATATCGAGAAGGAAATTTATGCCAAAGTCTATTTCCCTTTAAGAGAAACAAAGGGAAAATCATCAAGAAACATATCAGTAAACTCATTAACTATAGGGACCGACTCAAGAGTAGGAGCTTTGAAATCAACATTTATAACTCTCACTATGTGGTAAATACACCCTTTTGAAATTATTTACCGAGACTTAAGACATGAGATGAATCAACCCTTAACCACCGAATCATTACCCTTCCATTCAAGAATAGGCTAATTAGGAATAAGATCACAAGGGATAACTTTATAGAAGACCGACATGGGGAAATTTTTATAAACTCTCTTGGATAACACTGAATCAGCAATGGGAGTATAGGTCAAAAAAGGTTCTAACAAGACTTCGGGGCACATATCAAATTTTATAGCAAGGTAAGGAGTAATTAAACACAAGTTGGCACCCGGATCAAGCAACGCATAAACATCAAAGTGAAAGACCTGTAATATACCCGTGACCAAATCGGGAGTCATATCCATATCTTGCCAAGCATGAAGAGCATAAAATTGGTTATTGCATTGGCCACCCTTTGGTTGAGTTTGGGAACCTTATTACACTTGGCCTCCTTGGGCTACTTGGCCTTAAGGACGACCTTCTCTACCTTTGTTGGCAATATGAGGGAACTCGGATTGCTTATGGCACACCTTGCCACATCCATAGCAAGCACCCCCTCCCATCAAACACCTTCCTCCATGATTCTATACACACTTAGCATACTTTGGAAAAGTGGGGCTACTAGCACTCACACCTCCATTATGACCCTTAAGGTATGGAACCCTATCTTTAACAAACTTCTTTCTTGAACCTTAGCCTTGTTGAGAACGACCACCTTCACCACTAGTCTTAGCATTGGAGATTTCACTTCCATACCAAGCCCTCTAAGAATCCCTCATTCTCATCCTCTTGAGTTTTTCCCTTCAATTTATTCGACAAAAGTCATAAACCGAGATATGTCAAGTTCCTTGACAAGCTGGTATGACATTTTTTTGCAACCAAGTCAGATACCCTGATATGAATTGGCTTATTCGGGCAGGTGGATTGGCATCCAATAAAGGAGCATACTTGGATAACTTGGTAAACTTGAGGGCATAATCCCTCATACCCATGTTGCCTTCCCTAAGATTGATAAATTTCAACACCTTTGCCTCCCTTAGCATAAGAAGGAAGAAGTGATCAATAAAAGCAAGCTTGAATATTTTCCACTCAATGGGACCTTCATCCACTCTTTCTAACTTCCATTGAGTATACCAAACTTGAGCAATATTCTTGAAGTTGTAAGCCACCAACTTTGCTTCCTCTTCTGAAGTCACCCCCATAATACTCACTATCTTATAAACTGAATCAATGAACTCTCGAGGATACTCATCAAATTTTGAACCATGGAACTTGGGAGGGTTCATTCTTGCAAATTCCCTCACTCTAGAAGATGGAGTAGGAGCATTAGGAGGAACCGAAACCCCTTTGTTGTCCACAACCTGGGCTAGTATCTTAATAGAAGTTTGAAACTCCGCAATAGTCACTTAGTCAGGTAGAAGACCATTTTATTGAGGAACGGGAGGAGGTTGGTCCTTATTAGCATTTACACCTCTTTGCATAGGTGCTCTTCTTGGAGGAATTTCTAAAAATTGCAAAGGACAATCGCTAGGGAAAGGAAATCGTATATTATACTCTATCGCATGACATAGATCATGAAAGTAGTGAGGATTTCCTAAAATGTCTTATATCCTGCTATTCATTAATATGGCGTGCTTCTGACCCATGAATAAGACTCTACTTGACGCGACATGTTGAACTCCCTAGGAGATATTACCCCTTCTACTCTGATACCAAGTTTGTCATGACCTTATCTAAGGCTTAGTCGTACCACGCCGATCAAAACTCAAAAGGGCTCCAACTAAACCTCTTGACATATCATAAGCATGCGCAAAGTAAAATAATACGGAGATAACATAAGAAAGAGTCTAAAACATGAATAATAAAGGGAAGTGTAAACTAGACTACATAGACTCTACATCATTTGTCCAACATATGCCTCTCCTACTCAAGAAGGGTGGGGGCTAAGACATTTCCATAGCTCACCCTCAACATGAATATAACAAAATTTCTAAATGAAATAAATGCATAACTCACCATCAAGGGATGAGGACTCACCAATCTTCACCGGATGGAAACTCTACTAGCCATGTGTGAGAATGTTGTCCTCAACCCTTACATTATGAGACAGTATAGGCAAAAATATGCGTTAGTACGTTTGAATGTACTAAGTATGTGGGAATGTCATGCAATATAAATCATAGGATGGAATGATCAATTAACATATATGATAAAGAGGATAAGTAAGTCATGAGAAAACTATAATGATCAAAGCATTTAAGAGACATAGTTAAAATAATAAAAGAATATAAAGAAAATATACATATGTGGGATATAACCATAACCGACAATAAGACCATGCGAGCTATAACATGGAATCCCGATGTCTCTCCATACAATAAAAAAGAGGAATTTACTTACCAAGGTTGATTCTAACCCACTACACGGGTCATGTACATACGCTATATGCGGATCCACTAGCTAAGCCATATAGGCAAATCCTATGGTGGGGCATAGTTATGAGACAAGAGACTTTATATAAGGACCCCATAGGTCGAGCCCTCACATCAAGTCATCATTCGGTGCTAAGTCAAATCTCATGGAATACATAGCAAGTAATCATACTTAACATGTATCATAACTTGTTCATAAACTTCATAATTCATAGATTAGCTCATTTTCATATCATGCTTACAATGTGAGTATAAGCCTTTCAACAATATAATATCATACTTGCTTAATTCATGTTATTAGGTCCCTAGGTCACCAATTAAGTATCCTAAGTCACCTTTCTTCATTACATTCATGAAATTCATAAATTGAACATAATTTTAATCCATGATCATAATTCATACTTGAAATTAGGGTGAAACTTGAATGCATAGTCAATTTGATTGAAACCATGAGATACTTGAAAATCATTGAACTTCATAATCATAATTCATGTAAATTACCATTGAAATTAGCTTCATGAATAGGCATTCATAATTCAATTAAAATCATGAAATTAATGTAAAATCATTCTTATAATGATCATTGATAATTATTAACGACGTAATTGAAATAGCCCAATACAATTTATCTAAATTAGAGTTTCGAATTAATGAAATTTCAAGATAATTTTGGGGAAAACCATGGGACTCCATCGATCCCCACATATCTTGGTGAGTTTACCTTGAAATTGAGAGGAGAAGACTTTTTCTTGAAGAAACCCTAGACAAAACCTTGATGAATAAGATGATCTCTTAAAGGAACCTTGAGAGAGAAGTCTTAAAGTTGTCTGGGAGTTAATGAGGGAAAATAATAGACTTAGGAATATTTAGGACAATTGCATAATGAATCTGTTCCCAAAATCGTCCACATGCATTAATGAAAGAATAGGAAATGACCGAAATACCCTTCATTTAACTGAAAACTGAGACTACACGGAGGACCCATCATGGTCTGTGATCCTCACCATGGCCCGTGTTGGTGTCCTTGAGGTTAGACTTGAACATTATGAAAAAAGATCTTGAAAGAGGACGTGCGACCACGGGACACACCACGGCCCGTGGTGGTCATCTGTGGTAATTGACTTGATCTTGAATCTTGGGGTTGCAGGGAAGAGTTTTAGAACTTCCTCCATGGAGACCTTCACAGTCCGTAGAGGATATTACGGTCCATGAATCACGAGCATGGTGTAGGACTTACACCATGGTCCGTGAAGGGAAACACATTCAGTGGTGGTGAGGAATGGTCCTTGGCTTGGGTAAATCTTCAAAGGGTCTCAGGGGAGTTGGCACCACGGAGGGCACTATAGCTCATGGTGCTCATCACAGCCCATGGTCCCTTATCGTGGTCCTTTTCCTGTAGGACTGAGTTTTAGAATCACCACGGTGGCTCACCACAAGTCATGGTGCTGACTACGGCTTGTGATGGCCTTCGTGGTCATCACCTAGTTCTAAAAGCTATATTTTTCTGGGATTTCATCTTTTTTCCTTATTTTTTGACTTTCCAACTTCTAGTTTCTTACAATATCTCCCCCTTGGTAACATTCATCCTTAAATGGGACTCAAGATAGCATGAATAGAATAGAAAAGTAACATAACAGCCCAACATGAATCCAAAACATCTTGGTAATGCATAAAACATGAAATATTTAATCTTAAGCTAAAACATGACATTAAAATTTATTTCATGAACATGAATGCATATGAAACCATAAGAATAACTGAAATGCATTATTTGGGCTAATTGAATCATGAAGGAACTAAATATCTCTACTAGGCATGGAAGAAAAGAAATGAGAATATCGGGATATCATATCGGATTTGGCTTCCAATGTAGCACCCTCAACCTATTGGTTCCTCCATAACACTTTAACTGAAGCTATTTCTTTGTTTCTGAACTTTCTAACTTGTCGGTCCAAGATTTCGATCGGAACCTCCTTATATGAAAGACTTTATTTAACTTCAATGTTGTCTAATGGCAAAATGAAGCTAGGATCACTGAAAAACTTCCTCAATAAAGACATATGGAACACCAAATGCATCGATGCCAAATTAGAAGGCAAATCCAACTTATAAGACACATTGCCAATTCGCCTCAAAATCTGATATGGGCCAACATAGCGGGGACTTAGCTTTTCTTTCTTACCAAAATGCACCACACCCTTCATGGGTAAAATTTTTAGGTAAACCCTATCATTAAACTCAAATTTAAGTTCCCTTCTTCTCATATCCGAATAGGACTTTTGTCAACTTTGGGCCATTTTTATTCTTTAGCTAATGAGTCTAACCTTCTCCATAGACTCAATAACCATTCGGGTCCTATCAAAGAAACTTCACCTACTTCGAACTAACTGATAAGGAATCTATACTGCCTACCATACAGCCTCAAACAGAGTCATCTCAATGCTAGAATAATAACTTTATATTATAGGCAAACCCTATCAATGGCAAAAGGTTATCTCAATTTTCTTTAAAATCAATAATACATTCTCTCAACATATCCTCTAATGTATGGATGGTACGCTTGGCTTGACCAACCACCTGTGGGTGAAAACTTTACTAAAATTCACCTTAGTACCAATACCATTTTCAAAGGATCTCCGAACCTGGGATGTATACTGAGTAACTCATTCTGAAATGATAGACAATACAATACCCTGAAGCTTAACCAATTCTAGAATATAAAATCTAGCATAGTCCTCGGTTGAATATGAAGTCTTAACTAGGAGAAAATATGCCAACTTAACTATTCAATCAATAATCACCTAAATGGAATCATGTTGCCTACGAGTATGATGCAAACCTATAACGAAGTCCATATTCAAGGCTTCCAACTTACAAGTAGGAATCTCAATGTCTTGAGCCAAATCTCCTAGTTTTTGATGCTCAACTTTAAGTTATTGGCAATTAGGATACTTAGCTACGAATTCTATAATATCTCTCTTCATTCCCTTCCATCAATACACTTCTCTCAAATCTCGATACATCTTTCTGGAATTGGGATGAATAGAGTACCATGAACTATAGGCCTCAAACAATATCATGTTTTTCAATCCATCAACATTCAAAACACACAATCGGCCTTGGTATCTCAAAAAATAATCTCTCCCGTGGGAGAAAGCCTATATAAGGTTTGTGATGTTAAACTTGAATTTTAGGAAAAAAGGTCTTGAAAGAGGGGGTGCCACCATAGGAAACACCATGGCCCATGGTGGTCATCCGTGGTAATTGACTTGATCTTGAATCTTGGGGTTGCAAGGAAGAGTTTCAGAACTTCCTCCACGGAGACGTCTATGGTCCGTGGAGGTCATTACGATCTATGAACCATGGGTGTGGTGCAGGACCTATAGAAGGGTCTGTAGGAGTGACCACCACAAAACCCACCATGGTTATTGAAGGGAAACATGGTCCGTGGTGGTGAGGCGTGGTCTCTACCTTGGGAAATTCTTTAGAGGATCTTAGGGAAGGGGTCACCACGGAGGGAACCATGACTCGTGGTACTCACTACGGCCTGTGGTCCTTTTTCATTGTCCATTCCCTAATGGACTGAGTTTCATAACCACTAACATGATGTCTCACCATGAGCAGTGGTTTTGACTATGGCCTATGATGTCCTTCGTAATCATTATCTCATGCCAAAAGTTGTATTTTTCTAAGATCTCATCTTTTATTCATTATTTTCTAACTTTCAAACTTTTGGGGTCTTACAAAAAGAGTACTATGACGGGGTATACCCTATAAAGGTATCCTTCCCTTCTCGATGTAGGATCATCAGATTCCATGTAATAGTTCGCATGGTCTTAAATGTCGGTTAAGATTTTATCCCACTCTAGTTAAAGAAAAGTTATAAAGATCTAATGATGATTATGCTTTGATGCAGTGACCAATGAGTTTAATGTTTTAATGTTTTCATGGTTTTACTCATGTTTTAATATATTTTTTTTGCATCTCATGCTTCATATTGATTATGTTTCTATGTTTATTCTTCATTCATAATTTGCACATACTTAGTGCGTTCTATGTCTAACGCATATTTTTTGCCTACATTGTATCATTGTATCATTCGCTTTAGGTGTCTTAGCTCTCTATAGACGTTTCTACAAGTCATAAACACTTCTACATCTCCTCATGTTGAGTCATCTAAAAGATTCTGAAACTTTTTATGTGCAGAACTTAGGCACTTACCCTAAGACTCATTTCTACGAGTCGTAACAATTTTTGATGGATAATCAACTAAGTCATAGACTCAACCCATACTTTGTTCAATTTTCCTTCCTCAGCATTACTCCTATGAATCACTTCTGTGATCTGTAGGAGTTCCTACGATTCATAGGTCAACTCATACAAGCTAAACCAATACATTTTTCCCAATATTTTCCTTCATTTTGACTTTTCAACTTTTGGGGTCTTACACTCATTGATTAGGAAAAGATCAAAGGTGTTTTCGTTGATTTCTTATGTCCATTGGAGTTGAGGGAAGCAAAGTTTCAATAGTTCATCAATTTGACGCAAGGTAATATGAATGTAAGGGAGTATACTCTTAAGTTCACTAAGTTGTTGAAATATGCTCCTTTCATGGTTGCCGATCCAAGGGCTCGCGTGAGGAAGTTCATTTTAGGTGTGTTGGACTAGGTGGTCAAGGAGTGTAGAACCACCCTGATAATCAGAGAGATGGACATCTATAGGCTAATGACACATACTGAACAAATAGAAGGAAGAAGTTGAAAAAAAGGTCTAGAAGGGAGACCGAGAGGACCCAAATTGATGGGGAGAGTTTTTTATGGTAAGTACGGAAATTGTGGTTGTCCTTAATTTCATTAAAATTACTTTTTCCAAAATTCCCAAACACTCTAGATCCAAAGTTTGATAAGTATAGGGTGCCCAACCATAAGGTTCAAGGAGGAGCTTTGAGTGGCCACGTCATTCCCTTGTATAAGAAATATGGAAGAAATAATAGAGAAGAGTTCTTGGCCGGATCGGGTGCATATTATAGATATGGTAAGCCAGATCATCATGTGAAGGATTTTAGAGGTAGTGGTCCAAGCTCAGACTTAGGCTACAGGCCATCCAATTCAGCAGGGTGCTACTATAGGGTCCGGTGGCGGTCAACGCCAAAACTGATTCTATGCTCTTTAGACTAGGTAGGATTTGGAGGAGTCTCCTGATGTTGTGACCAGTATGTTGAAATTCTTTGATTTTGATATTTATGCATTGCTAGATTTGGGTTCTTCTCTATCATTTGTTACTCTTTATCTTGGTATGAAATTTGTTGTTAGTCCCGAGATCTTGTTAGCATCCTTTTTGGTCTATACTCCTGTTGGTGATTCAGTTTTGGCTAAAAGAGTCTATAGAATTTGTCCAGTATTTTAGAGCTTTGATATGACTGATTTTGATGTCATTCTCTATATGGATTGGCTTCATGCATGTTATGCTTTTATATTTTGTAGAACCTATGTGGTCAAGTTTCAGTTTCCTAATGAGCTAGTCCTAGAATGGAGAGGTAGTAATTTCATGTGTAAAGGTCAATTCATCTCATGCCTTAAAGCTTGAAAAATGATTTCCAATGGTTGCATATGTTATCTAGTCCAGGTTAGGAATACAAATTTTGAAGCTCCTACTCTTGAATCAATTTTGGGTTTAAATGAGTTTTCAAAAGTATTTCTCGATGATCTCCCAAGTATCCCTCCTAAAAGAGCGATAAACTTCGGTATTAAACTTCTTCTCAATACCCAACCTATCTCTATTTTTCCTTACCGTATGGAACCGTTGGAACATAAGGATTTAAATGATTAGGTGAAGTATTTGTTGGATAAGGGTTTTATTAGACCAAGTATCTCTTCATAGGGTGCTCCCGTCCTCTTTGTTTGAAATAAAGATGGTTTTCTACAAATATGAATTGATTATCGCCAATTGAACAAGGTCATCATTAAGAATAAGTATCTCATTCTAAGGATTGATGACTTGTTTGATCAACTTCAAAGTGCAAGCTATTTTCCAAAGATTGATCTTCGATCGGGTTATCATCAACTCCGAGTTAGGGAATGTGACATTCTAAAGATGGACTTTAGAACTTGATATGGTCACTTTGAATTCTTGGTTATGTCTTTTGGACTAGCGAATGCTCCTGCAGCTTTTATGAATTTGATGAATAGGGTGTTCAAATAATATATGGATATGTTTATTATTGTGTTCTTTGATGATATATTAATCTATTCTCAGAGTGAGAAGGAGCATACCGATCATTTAATGATTGTCTTGCCAATTCTCAAGGACCGTCAACTATTTGCTAAGTTTAGCAAGAGTGAGTTTTGTTTGAGGTCAGTTGCCTTTCTTGACCATATTGTTTTCGGTGAAGGTATTATAGTGGATCCTAAGAAAATAGAAGTGATTAAGAATTGGTCTAGATCTTTATCTCCTTCTGATATTTAAAGTTTCTTGGGCTTATCTAGTTAGTACAGATGGTTTGTGGAAGGCTTATCTTCCATTCTATCGCCCTTGACTACCTTGACTAAAAAGAAGGTAAAATTCTAATAGTCTGAGGCATGTGAAAAAAGCTTCCAAGAGTTGAAAGATAGGCTTACCTCTACTCTGGTATTGATTTTACCGAAAGGATCCAGTGGATTTGTTGTTTATTGTGATGCTTCGAGGGTTGATCTTGGTTGTGTTTTGATGCAAAATGGTAAGGTGATAGCCAAGGCAACTTAAGCTACATGAAAAAAACTATCCGACATGACTTAGAGTTAGCGGCGGTTGTGTTTGCTTTGAGAATTTATAGGCACTATCTCTATGGTGTCCATGTTGATGTTTTAACCGATTATAAGAGGTTCCAATATGTATTTAACCAAAAAATGATAAACCTTTGACAAAGGAGATGCCTTGAATTGTTGAAGGATTATGATTTGAGTGTATTGTACCATCCAGGTAAGGTGAATGTGGATGTCGATGCTCTTAGTAGATTTTTCATTAATAGTGTTGCCCATGTTGAGGATTAGAAGAAGTATTTGGTTCTCGATGTTCATGGACTAGCTCATTTGGGTGTTCGCTTGGTTGATTCGAAGGATGGTGGTGTCGTTGTACAAAATGGTTCTAAATCTTCTCTTGTGGTGGATGTTAAGGCAAAATAGGATAATGATTCAACTTTGGTTGAGTTGAAGAAAGTGATCAATGAAAAATCCATTGAGGCTTTCTCCCAAGGGGGAGATGGTGTACTTATATATCAAGGACATTTGTGTGTTCCCGATGTTGATGGCTTGAGGAAAATGATATTGTTTGAAGCTCACAATTTATGGTATTCTATTCATCCGAGTTCCACAAAGATGTATAG
This sequence comes from Solanum dulcamara, assembly GCF_947179165.1. Lineage (NCBI taxonomy): Eukaryota > Viridiplantae > Streptophyta > Magnoliopsida > Solanales > Solanaceae > Solanum > Solanum dulcamara. The sequence continues at coordinate 52,470,010 of NC_077240.1, forward strand.
AGATTTGAGGGAAGTGTATTGGTGGAATGGAATGAAGAATGATATTTTAGAGTTTGTGGCCAAATGTCCTAATTGTCAACAAGTGAAGGTTGAGCATAAAAAAACAGAACATTTAAAAAAAGGATAGCCCGGTACACTAAAGCTCCCGCTATGCATAGGGTTCGGGGAAGGTCCCAAACATTTAACTCAAGATATTGAGATTCCTACTTGAAAGTGGGAAGACTTGAATATGAACTTTATAATAGGTTTGCCTTGTACCCGTAGGGAATATGATTCAATTGGCGTGGTTATTCATAGAATGACTAAGTCGGTGCATTTTGTTTCCACTAAGGCTTCATATTCAGTCAAGAACTATGCTAGACATTATATTCCTGAGTTGGTTAAGATTTATGGTGTTCCGTTATCTATTATTTTGGATCAAGGTACTCAGTTCACATCTCAGTTTTAGAGGTCTTTCCCAAAGGGTATTGGTACTCATGTTAAGCTTAGCACAACTTTTCATGCTAAGACGGATGGTCAAGCTGAGCGTACTATTCAGAACTTAGAGGACATTTTGAGAGGTTGTGTCACTTCGAGTGTAATAGGGATGATCATTTTCCACTAATTGAGTTTTCTTATAATAATGGTTACCATTCTAGCAACTAAATGGATCCATTTTAGGCCTTATATAGTATAATACATAGGTATCCTATAGGTTGGTTTGAAGTTGATGAAGTTGCCTTGATTGGACCCGAGTTGGTGCATGAGGCTATGGAAAAGGTTAGACTTATTAGAGAAAGATTGAAGACTACCCAAAGCCGATAAAAGTCCTATTCAGATGTGAGGAGAAGGACTTGAGTTTGAGCTAGATAACTAGGTTTACCAGAAAATCTCACCCATGAACAGTGTGATGCATTTTGGTAAGAAGGGGAAGCTTAGTCCCTGTTATGTAGGCCTATATCATATTTTGAGGCAGATTAGCAAGGTGGCATATGAGTTGGATTTACCCTCGGAATTGGCATTGGTGCATATGGTGTTTCATATGTCCTTGTTGAAGAAATGTGTGGGTGATCCCATCTCTATTGTGCCTTTGAAACATTGATATGATAGATACTTTATCCTAAGAGGAGGTTCCGGTAAAAATTCTAGATCGACAAGTTAGAAGGTTGAGGAACAAGGAAGTAGCTTTCGTTAAGGTGTTATGGAAGAACCAAGAGGTTGAAGGTGCTATATGGGAAGCTGAAGTTGATATGATGTTACAATGTCCTCATCACTTTCTTCCATTCCTAGTTGAGGTATTAAGTTCCTTTATGATTCACTCAATTGAATTCATGTGTTTCAGTCATTCTCTTATGTTCATATGCATGCATGTTATGAAATGAGTTTTAAAGTCATTTGTTAGCTTGGGATTGAATATTCCATATTTTATGCATCATTGATATGTTTTGCATTCATGTTGGGCTTCTTTGTCTCTTTCCTATTCTATTCATTCTAGTTTGTTCCCTATTCGAGGTTGAATATTCCTAAGGGGTAGATATTGTAAGATCCCAAAAGTCAAAATGTCGAAAAACAGAGTTTAAAAAGGAAATCTCTAAAAATTGCAGCTTTTTGCCTTTCACGAGGCCTTTCATAAGAAGTACAAGACACCACAGCCCGTGGAAAAGGGTCGTGGAGGTCGGTTAGAAAAAGGAAAAGGCAAGGTTAAGTCTACGATTGAGACAATGGCCCATGAAAAGCTTTAGGGTCGTACAGAGAGGTCATGTAAAGCACCAAGGGAAAGTTGGAAAAAAATTGTTGGGTAAAGTTCTACAAAAGGGTACATAGTACGCAGGGAGTTATACGGACCGTATAACCTGCCCGTGAAACCTCCACAGACAAGTGTCCACTAGGTGGCCTTCCACAAGGACCTTTACGATCTGCTGTCATCTTCACGATTCATACAACCTGTCGTGAAGGAGAAGGGTTCAAGGATTCCTCAAGGTATGTTTTCATAAGAGGCCAAGAATACCCCTAACCTATTCGAAATGGCTAAAAAATACCTCACTTCCACCTTTTGGTCCAAGAATACCCCTAAACATATTGGAAATGGCTCAAAAATACCTCCCCCCCTCCCTCCACCTTTTGGTCTAAAAATACCCCCCCACACACCTTTTTTTTTGCTTCAAAGATACTTCTCCTTCCATCTTTTGGTCTAAAATTACTCTCAAACCAAATTGAATTGAATTAAATTCTTTTACTAATTAGTTAATTTTTTTATTTTTTCTAAAAGATAATTCTTTATTTATTCAAATTCTTAATATTATCTCATTCCAATATATTTAAGTCTAACATAAAATAAAATTAAAAAAATTATTGTGTAAAAATGAAGAAAAAAAGTTTTAAAATTCTTACTCATATTATTAAAATAACACAATAAAAGCTTATATATAAATAAAAGAGGGCAAAAAAGAAATACAAGACACTACTTTCTCATCTTCATAAACCAAAATTTCATGAAAAGGGGCTTGTACACCTAAAATACAAATTTTGGAGCATCGTGGCCAATGTAAACCGACATCTTATCTTCTTATTTAACCCAATTTTGAATGCAAACATCATTCATTCTAAAAATCTAAAAGTAAACCTTTACCTCTCTTTCCCTTTCTCAAATCAATTCAATTGTCAAACTAAGCGATTTTGAAAATAACCCAGCTTGCCAAATTGGATTTGAAGAAGGGGGAATCAAATTGTAGGAGAAACATAAATTTTCAATAGGTAATAAGTGCTGAAAGATGTGGAAAAGTTGAAGGAAAATCAGTATAGAAGAAAAACTTACAATTTTTAAACTTAAATTTTAAGAATTTTATTGTGTTATTTTAATAATAAGAATAAGAATTTTATTCTTCATATTTATACAATAAATGTTTTCTTTTATGTTTAGACTTAAATATTTTGAGGAGAGCTAATATTAAAAATTTGAATAAATAATTTTTTTTTAGCACAAATAAAAAATTAACTAATTAGTAAAAGATTTCAATTCAATTAAACTTGGTTTGAGAGTATCTTTAGACTAAATGATGGAAGGAGGAGCATTTTTGAGCCATAAACAAAGATGGAGGATATTTTTAGACCAAAAGGTGGGAGATTGGTATTTTTGAGCATTTTCCAATAGGTTAGGGGTATTCTTGGACCAAAAGATGAAAGTGGGGTGTTTTTGAGACATTTTCCAATATGATGGGGGAATTCTTGGCCCTGATTCAAGTTAAATTACACAATTTCAAATTGATTTTCACGGACTCATGCGTTATGCTATTTTCAAGTAATATTTTAAGGAATCATGATCATGACTAATAAAGGATTTTTATGAATGATTTATAAATGATTATCAAGGACCCACTAATGTCTTATGAAATTAATGAATGATGATGAATTATGATTTCAATGATGTTTTAAGCAAGTATAAAGATTGTGAAGGGTTTCTCCTCACACACTCATGTTAAAAATGGTGAATGATTTTCTCACGACTCACGAATTCATAAAGAAGAAAGTTTTTCTTGTATGAACCAATCATGTTTATGAGCTAATCTTATGATTATTTTATGATGAGAATTTGTATTACAACTGCATTTCCTAATGATGTTAATGACTATGATTTATGATTTTCATTGGGATATTGACTAAGCACCAAGAGGACTTTGAGGTGGAGTTAGGTCTAGAAGCTCGAAGAGCAACCCAAGGAGACTATAGTAGCAGCCTCTAGTCCCTATCTATGTTTCCTACATAGGTTTGCCTTTAAGGCCTAGCTAGTGGATACACAAATAGCTCAATCTTAAGATGTTCTCATGGAGTCTATCTTGGAAAGTATCCTCTCTCTTCTTTATGTGGGAGTTACATTGAATTCCATGTTATAGCTCGCATGGTCTTATATGTTGGTTAAAGGTCCTATCTCACAAAGGTATACGAAATGGTATAAATTCTCATGATATCTATGATGCATTGACCATATGATTATGATATTCAAATGTTTTCAAGTTTTAATAATTTTTTTAAGATATTGGTCATGCATCCCATGTTCATATTGTTTATGTCCTATTATCAATGTTCATGCTTGCTTATCACATACTTAGTGCATTCTATGTATTAACGCATACGTTTTACCGATATTGTATCATAATGTAGGATCCAACAATCATCATGCACCTCTGACTCATGGCTAGAGTTTGGGTACTATTCTCCTAGTGTTGGGGAGTCCTCATGATTTGAGGATGAGATATTTATAATTTCATTGTCCTTTAAGACTTTATTTCTTATTATGGGTGAGCTAGGAGGGTTTTTTATGCCCCCACTCTATGTTGTCATGTTCATTCAGAGGCTTTAGTTTATTTTCCTTTATATGGGATTTCCTCATTGAGACTTTATTCCATATTTATGATATTTTTTGTGATGTTGTTGTCTAATTACCTTATGTATGCTCACATATGATATACTAAGAGACTTGATTGGAGTCTCTCGGGATTCTAATCATCGTGTCATACCTAGGGCCTAGCTTGGGTTGTGACACTAATCCTGAGACCCAAGGGAGTTCTCTGAGTGGTCATACTTTCCTCTCATGTAGGAAGTGTGGGAAGAATCATCGAGGAGATTGTTTGGCGGATTCTGATGCTTGTTATAGTTGTAGTAAGGCGGGTAATAAGGTGAGAGATTGCCCCTCAGGTGCAAGAAGAGGTATAGATGGTCAACCTCATACATAAACTACTACTTCAGGTTGTCCGACTTAGTAGGATACTTCATCCAATTCCTATGATGATCAGCACTAGTTCAGATTCTATGCTCATCAGACTAGATAGGATTTGGAGGATTCTCCCAGTATGGTCACTGGTATGTTACGAGTCTTTCAATTTGATGTTTGTGCTTTGTTAGATCGGATAAAAAATCTTTCTTTTGTGACTCCTTATCTTTCTATGAAGTTTGATATCAGTTTTGAAATCCTATTAGATCCCTTCTTAGTCTATACTCATGTCGGTGATTCAGGTTTAGCTAAGTGGGTCTATAGAAATTACCCAGTCTCAATTTTTCATAGTCACCTCAGTTGATCTTGTGGAGTTAGATATGACTGACTTCGATGCTATTATTGGTATGGATTGGTTTCATATTTGTTATGCTTCTATTGATTGTAGAACCCGAGTGGTTAAGTTTTAATTTCCTAATAATCAGTCCAAGAATGGAAGAGTAATTCCGTATTTAAAGTTTGTATCTACCATCTAGTATGGGATAGGGATACGAACTCTGAAACCCCTACTCTTGAATCAGTTTCCTTTGTGAATGATCTTCCTGGAATTCCTCCAAAAAAGGAAATAGACTTTGGTATTGATCTTCTCCCATATACCCAGCCTATTTCCATCCCTCTTTATAGCATGACTACAACAGAACTTAAGGAGTTAAAGGATCAGTTAAAGGACTAGTTGGATAAGGATTTCACAGACCGATATCTCTCTATGGGGTGCTCTAGTTCTATTTGTTCGAAATAAGGGTGGTTACATTTGACAATTGAACAAGATCACAATTAAGAATAAGTACCCCGTCCAAAGGATTGATGACTTTTTTTGATAAGCTTAAAGGTGCAATTTACTTTTAAAAGTTGATCTTCGATTGGGTTATCATCCACTTCGAGTGAGATAATGTGACATTTTGAAGATTTAGAGAAACTATCTATATGGTGTTCATGTGGATGTGTTCACCGACCATAAAAGTTTTCAAAATGTGTTTAAAAAATATATTTGAACCTTCTTCAAAGGACATGGCTTGAGTTGTTGAAGGATTATGACATTGAATGTTCTTTATCACCAAGGGAAGGCAAATGTGGTTGCAGATGCTCTAAGGAGATTGTCCATGGATAGTGTTGCCCATATAGAGGAAGAAAAAAAGGAGTTACTTCATGATGTGCACAACTAGCTTGTTTGGGTGTTCGTTTGGATGATTCTGAAGATGGTGGTGTTATTTTGCAAAATGGCTCAGAATTATCTCTTGTGTATGTGAATTTCACGCCCCGGGAGGGTACCCTAGACATGGCCAGCACTCAAAGATCATTGTTGGTCCCCAAGTGAACCATTTGGTCCAATAACACATCCAAACTCTCAGCGGAAGGTTCAACATAATTCAAAAGACAAATAACTCAAGTGGGCACTAAAAACATCATGAATAATGAAATAATATGTTGAAAAATACTCAATCATGAAGGGACTCAATGTCACGTACTCAATTCAGAAATTTAGTTTTTTAAAATAAGCTCTGGGATAAATACCTCTAACTCAACTCTGACTCTGTCTATGAAGACTCTAACTCAATACTAGAGAGGTCACAAGACAAGTCCAAGTCTACCTCAATTGACAATTAAAATAAAAATGAATAGAAGAAATATAACTGAAGTCCTCTGGATGTATGGAGATCTCACCAAAAGCTGGGCGGAGTTTAGTCTTCAACGGTGCGCCTATTGAGGACCTCCATCACCTGTATCTGCATCATAAAATAATATAGGCCAAATGGCGCTAGTACATGGAATGTACGAGTATGTAAAATGGTTGAAAGGAAAGTTACTCAAGATGTTCAAGTCAACTTAACTCAGCTCATAAGACTCAACTCTGAAAATAGCTCAACTCAATAATGCATAAAGTAGGATAGCATAATGCTTTAGATAATATGAAATCAGAGATAAAACTCAATCTATGAAATTATGATAATTTACTCTTTGGTAGGTTCTCTAACCGACAACCATCACTCATGAGCTAGTGATGATACAATGCTTAAGAGTTGTCATTGTTGCAGCAGTGTCCAATACTTTGCTAGGGTAAAAGACGCTCAACCTCATGGATCCAATATAAAAGTCCTCTTTTGGGACAAGAGAGGCTTGGTCTCTATCCTAAGTTGGCCACGTACTTTATGGGCTCACCCCATATCGGTGCTCAATACTACTACCAAAATACTCTAATATGCACATACACATTAAGTGAGTAAAATATTCAAAATACTCATTTAGTCTCTTTTGGACTTAGCTCAAAACTCAACTCATCTCTTCTCTTTAAATTAGATACAACTTCAACTCAATGAATGTATTTAAAACATAATTTTATTTCCTCAACTAAATCTCAAAATACATGTTTTAATGTATAATGTTCAACTGGTTTATACTTAAAATACTCATGCTCAAGATAATAATTAAGTGATTTCTAAAACTCATGCTCAAAATAATAATTAAGAGACTTCTGAAACTCAACTCATGCTCAAACTCTTTCTCAATCGAAGATGAAAATAGTAATTCTTTAAACTTAAAATAATGCATAATTTAATTGATGCAAAACGTTCACAAATCTTTCTTTAAAACTCTATCAATGCATAAAATACAAACAAAATATCACATATGGTTCACGTGGATACAAACACGAATCCATACTCTAAAAAAACTCAACTCAATAAACTCATCAAGGAATATCATAATACATGTACATTAACACAAGGAAATTTATATACGAACTCAATAGGAATGATACATAATTCAAAAACTCGATTCATGGAACTTTGAAACTCATCTCAACTAAATGGACTGAAGATGTATGGAACGTGGATGAACTCAATCTACGTTATGGGTAGCCTTACATACCTGGGAAGAAGACAGGACAATCAATCTTGAATCTTTTGAATCCTTTGAACCCTAGCCTTTTTTCTACTCCTTAGCCCTGGCTCTTAAGTTAATTTAGTGTAAAACACTTAGGAATGCATTTAGGAGCTCTTTTAAAGTCGAAAATGACTTATATCAGTCATGGGTTAAGTATAGGAGAGGTGGGGAAAAGACCAGAATACCCCTCCTTAAAATTAAAAATGGGTAGAAAACTTGGCTTGTGGGGGAACAAGTGTGTGATGCAGACTTGTTCCCTCATAATGTATTTTTTTCCATAATTTATTTGATCGAATTCTAACCCCATAGAAAATTACCAGGATAAAATTAAGTCCAAATCCGTGGCAGGTCCGCGACGCGGACCTATCACCCACTTCTCTATTTTTGTCGCTTCACTCCAAAAATTTATCTTTTGATCCGGTTGGCCTAAAATTCAACCAAGACCATTTTCCCATACAATCTTTCACCCTAATCAATATTCCAGCCTGGGATTGACCAAAAATTTAAAGGAAGATGTGTTGCGCAAGCATTCTTTAGTCTAGGGTATTTTGGTAATTTTATCGGGTGTAACATTATCTCCCCCTTGGAATCATTCATTCTCGAATGAAGAGACATTAGAAATGAACTCAAGGCATGAATAACAATTAAGACTCAATCAAATCAATCAATAAATCAAATCAAATAATCTAGACAATTAAATATTCAAACTCAAGAATAGACAAATTAGTTCAAGTCAAGAGTAGAGATATTACCTTAATCATTCTCATCATTAGGCACAAATAGATGCGGATATTTAGCTTTCATATCATCCTCAGCTTCTCACATAGCTTCCTCAACAAATTGATTTCTCCACAGGACATCGACTGAGGAAATATCTTTGTTCCTCAATTTTCAAACCTAACGATCAAGGATTTGAATCAGAATCTCTTCCTAGGACATGCTATCTTTAACTCCAATACTATCAATGGGGACTACTAATTAAGGGTCTCTCAAACACTTCTTCAACATTGATATTTGAAATACCAGATGAATAGAATCTAACTCAGAAGCTAACTCCAACTCATATGCGACACTCCCAATCCCCATCACAATTTGGTAAGGGCCAATGTATCGGGGACTAAGATTTCCCTTCTTCCCAAACCTCATGACTCTCTTCATGAGTGACACTTTCAGGTACACCTAATCATTCACCTCAAACTCTAAGTCTCTCCTTCTCACATCACTATATGATTTTTGGTGGGTTTGGGTTGTCTTCAGCTGCTCTCGAATAACCTTCACCTTCTCCATAGCTTGGTGAAACAATTCAGGCCCAATCAACTCACTTTCACCAACTTCAAACCATCCAATTGGCAATCATTGTATGAAAACTCAATGAGAGGTAAGTAGTCATTCCAATTACCTTTGAAGTCAAATACACATGCCCTCAACATATCCTCTAATGTCTGAATGGTGCGCTCTTCTTGTCCATCTATCTAGGGATGAAAGACTGTACTAAGATTCACCTTTGAATCCAGTCCTTTGTAAAAAGACATCCAAAATTGAGAGGTGAATTGGGCTCCTCTATCTGAAATAATAGACAAGGGAACCACATGCAATCTGACAATCTCCTAGATGTACAATCTTGCGTAGTCCTATGCGGTGTCAGTAGTCTTAACTGCCAAGAAATGGGATGATTTAGTAATCTTATCCACAATTACCCAAATTGAATCATGTTACTTTTGAGACCTCGAAAATCCTATAATGAAGTCCATATTAATCATCTCTCACTTCCACTTTGGAATATCTATATTCTGAGCTAACCCACATGGCCTTTGATGCTGAACTTGAAGTTGTTGACAATTCGGGCACTTGGAAACAAACTCAGTAATATCTCTCTTCATTCCATTCCACCAATAGACTTCTCTCAAGTCATGGTACATCTTTGTAGAACTAGGATAAATAGAGTATCTAGAATTATGAGTTTCATCCATAATCCTTTCCCGGATATCATCAACACTGGGGACACGCAATCAATCCTAGTACCTCAACATACCATCTCCCTCTTTAGAGAAAACCATCACCTTATTCTTACGGACAACTTCCTTCAACTGAAGAAGGACAGGATCTTGGTCTTGCCTCTCTTTCACCTCTGCCATAAGGGTTAATGCAGACCCATTACGAATATTAACTCCTCTTTCATTATTCTCCTCAATTTGAACTCCCAATCGAGCTAATTTATGCACCACTTTAGCCAATGCTTTCTTTCCCTCCTCTATATGGGAAGTTCTACCCATACACAAACAACTAAGAGCATCTACAATAACATTAGCTTTATCAAGGTGGTAGATAATGCTCATGTCAAGATCATTGAGTAACTTTAGCCATCTCCTCTACCTTAGATTGAGCTCTCTCCGACTGAAGATATATTGCAGGCTCTTGTGATCAGTGAAAACATCAACACGTACTCCATACAAATAGTGATGCCAAATTTTAAGAGCAAATACCACAGCTCCCAGCTCAAGGTCATGAGTTGGGTAATTACTCTCATGTTTCTTAAGTTGCATTGATTCATAATCTATCACTTTTCCTTTCTGCATTAACACACATCTCAAACCAACTCTAGATGTATCACAATATATTACAAAACCCTATGTTCCATCAGGCAAGGTCAAAACAGGAGTGGTGGTCAGTTTGATCTTCAATTTTTGGAAACTCTCCTCAGAAGTGTCGGACCAATGGAACTTAACCTTCTTTTGGGTTAGCTTAGTCAAGAGTGATGATATAGAGAAGAATCGCTCTATAAACCTTCAATAATAGCAAGCGAAACCCAAAAATCTTCTTATATCAATTAGGGAGGTAGGTCTGGGCCAATTCTTCACTGCCTCAATTTTATGGGTATCAACCCGAATACCATCTCCAGATATAATATGGCCTAGGAATGCCACTGATACAAGCTCGAATTCACATTTGGAGAACTTTGCATACAACTCCTTGTCTTTCAGAGTTTGGAGGACAACTCTAAGGTGATAAGCATGCTCTTTCTCATTCTTGGAGTAGACCAGAATATCATCAATAAAGAAAATTACAAACATATCAAGATATGGCTTAAACACCCAATTTATGAGATCCATAAAAGGTACAGGTGCATTAGTCAACCCGAAGGACATAACCAAGAACTCAAAATATCCATAATGGGTTCGAAAGGCTATTTTTGGAATATCACATTCTCTCACTTTTAACTAATGGTAACCTGATCTAAGGTCTATCATTGAAAAATAGAAGGCACCTTGAAGTTGGTCAAAAAAACCATCTATCCTAGAGAGAGGATACTTATTCTTTACTGTGACCTTATTCAGTTGCCTATAGTCAATATACATTCTAAGGGATCCATCTTTCTTTCGCACAAATAGGATAGGAACTCCCTAAGGTGAGACACTTGGCCTAATAAATCCCTTATCTAGGAGATCTTTTAGCTGCTCTTTGAATTCTTTCAACTCGACAGGAGGAATAGAGATAGGCTGTGTATAAGGAAATACATTAATCCCCAAATCTATCTCTCTATCAGGAATGACTCCGGGCAGATCCTCAGGAAATAATTTAGGAAACACATTTATAATTGGGACTAACTCAAGAGTGGGGGGACTCAACACTATCATCTTTGACTCTAATGATGTGATAAATACAACCTTTAGAGATCAACTTTCTGGCTCTAAGGTAGGAGATAACTTTACCCTTTGGCACAACAAGACTACCTTTCCACTCTAAGACAGGCTCATTTGGGAAACTAAACTTAACGACCCGAGTCCTACAATCAACAGAGGCATAACAAGCATAAAGCTAGTCCATACCAAGGATAAAATCAAAATTAACCATGTCTAATTCAACTAAGTTAGCCATGGTATCTTTGTGACAGATTGACACAATACAATATCTATAGAACCTCTCAACTAAGATAGACTCACCAATAGGAGTAGATACACAGAAAGGCTCAAGAAGACACTCAGGAGTTTTATCAAATTGACTAGCCACATAAGGGATTATAAAAGATAAGGTGGCACCCGGATTCAACAAGGCATAACAATTATGAGAAGAGACTCAAAGTATACCAGTGACAATATCTAGCGAGTTCTCTTGATCCTGGTGATTAGCCATAGTATATAGGCAGTTTGGGCCTCTACTTGTACCTGTAGTAGTACCCCTATGGTTACCCCGACTTGGTGGTGCCGCGGAAGAAGATTGAGATCTATCTCCCAACATCGGGCAATCCCTTGGGAAATGACCCTCCTTACCATAGTTATAGAAACCCCTGTTAACCCGTTTACACTCTCCCAAATGGAGTCTGCCACATTTGTCATAGGGAGGCTTTCCCATAAGGACTTGAGCCACACTTCCAAGGGATTAGGAACCCAGAACTCTAAAATTCTATTGAATCTAAAATTTCTAATCATACCTATTGCTATGTGCAGGCACACTGGATGATAACGGGGCATAGCCTGATGACTTCTTCTGAAAGAATGATCTGTTACCATTACCTTATTTGTGTTGACCAGGCTCATTTCCTTTGGACTTTGCCTTCTTACTCTGTTGTTCTTCTCTATCCTTTTCCTTGTTATCCTCAACCTATTGAGCATACACCATGATGCTGGAGGTGTCAATATTCAAAATCAACATAGCTGGCTGACACTCCTTCTTCACATACCTGCCCAAATGTGACACAAATTTCCCCATCTTGGCCCTCGCATTGGGAATCATATCCGGAGCATATCTGGACAATTGTATAAACTTGAGACCATACTTTTTTACAGTCATCCCTTCTTGCTTCAGGTTTATGAACTTCTCTGCCTTCGCCTCCCTCAACTCTCTGGGAAAGAAATGCTCAAGGAAAGCTCCCTCGAACTCATTCTAAATGAAAGGCTTAGCATCCTCACCCCTTCCTTCATCCCACTGGTTATACCAAATATTAGCGACATCTTTGAGCTGATAGGAAACTAACTCAACCCCCTTAATCTTAGTAGCATGCATACCTCTCAATACTTTGCATATCTCATCAATGAAATTCTAAGGGTACTCCTCAACCTTAGAACACGTGAAGACTAGTGGGTTCATCCTTAAGAAGTCTCGGATTCTCACTGAAGCTGATGGCTCTTGAGAGCTAGAGTTGGGAGCCGGTGAAATCTAGTTACCTCTCTGACCAGCTACTAGTTGGGTGAGTATAGCGATGGCACCTTTGAACTCAGCTTCAGAAGTGGGAGTTGGATGAGTAGTAGGCTCTTGAGGTACCTTAGTAGACCTTGCAGGTCGACCCTTAGTCCTTACTCTAGATGGTGGGGAATCTCAGTGTGTGGAACCTCAATATTGGTGTATCTCTGACTGACAGTGCATTTAGGAGGCATAATCTGCAAACATGTAATGCACGAATTAGGAAAAAACCTTTAGAGTTAAAATCTTTAGCACGAACTCAGAGTATGAAGAGGTGAAATAATTTCCTAATGTCCTATAGACTCCTGATTATAAGTGTGGTGCACGACACACCCATAATCAAGACTCTACTAGATACGTCTTAAAAGACACCCTAGAACTTTTGAACTCTGTGTCCTCCACTCTAAGACTAACAACATAACTCAAAAGAAAGATAACTCAAGTGGGAACTCAAAACATGAAGAATAATAAAATAATATATTGAAAAATACTCAAGCATGAAAGGACATAATGCCATGAACGCAATACTAAAATTTAGTTTTTTTTAAAATAAGCTCTGGAAGAGAGCCCTCTAACTCAACTTTGACTCTGTCTATGAAGCCTCTAACTCAATACTAGAGAGGTACTGAGATAAGTCCAAGGCTACCTCAACTAACAATCAAAAGAAAAATGAATAGAATATAACTGAAGACCTTCGCATGTAAGGAGGCCTCACCAAAAGTTGGATAGGGTTTAGTCTTCAATGGTTTGTCTGTTGAGGACCTCTATCACCTATATCTGCATCATAAAACAATGTAGGCCAAATGGCATTAGTACATGGAATATAAGAGTATGTAAAATGGCTGAAAGGAAACTTACTCAAGATGTTCAACTCAACTTAAGTCAGCTCATAAGACTTAAGTCTGAAAGTAGCTCAACTCAATAATGCATGACGTAGGATAGTATAATGCTTTAGATGATATGCAATCAGAGATAAAACTCAATATATGAAAGTATGATAATTTAATCTTTGGGAGGTTCTCTAACCGATAATCATCAATGATGAACTAGTGATGATACAATGCTTAAGAGTTGTCATTGTCGTAACCATCCAATACCTTGCCAAGGTAAAGAACGCTCAACCTCATGAATCCAATATAAAAACCCTCTTTTGGGACAAGAGAGGCTTGGCCTCTATCCTACGTTGGCTACGTAATTTATGGGCATATCCTATATCGGTGCTCAATACTACTCCTAAAATACTCTTATGGTCATATATATTGAGTGAGTAAAATACTCAAAATACTCATTTAGTCTCTTTTGGATTTAGCTCAAAACTTAAATCATCTCAACTCATCTCTTCTCTTTAAATTAGATATAATTTCAACTCAATGAATGTATTTAAAACATAATTTTACCTCCTCAACTCAATCTCAAAATAGATATTTTAATATAATAATGCTAAAGTCGTTTATACTTAAAATACTCATGCGCAAGATAATAATTAAGGGATTTCTCAAACTCATGCTCAAAATAATAATTAAGAGACTTCTGAAACTCAACTCATGCTAAAACTCTTTCTCAATCAAAGATGAAAATCATCATTCTTTAAACTCAAAATAATGCATAATTTAATTAATGCAAAACGTTCACAAATCTTTCGTTAAAACTCCATCAATGCATAAAATCCAAATAAAATCTCAGTTAGGATTCACGTGGATACAAACACGAATCCATACTCGAAACAAGACTCAACTCAATAAACTCATCAAGGAATATCATAATAAATCTACGTTAACACAAGGAAATTTATATACGAACTCAATAGGAATGATAGATAATTCAAAAACTCAATTCATGAAACTTTGAAACTCATCTCAACTAAATGGACTGAAGATGTAGGGCACGTGGATAAATTCAATCCACATTATGGGTAGCCTTACATACTTGGGAAGAAGACAGGATAATCAATCTTGAATCTTTTGAATCCTTTGAACCCTAGCCTTTCTTCTACTCCTTTGTCCTAGCTCTTAAGTTAATTTAGCGTAAAAGACATAGGAAAGCGCTTATGAACACTTTTAAGGTCGAAAATGACCTATATCAGTCGTAGGATAAGTATATGAGGGATGGAAAAAAGACCACATTGCCCCTCCTTAAAATTAAAAACGGGCAAAAATATTCGCTTGTGGGGAACAAGTGCGCGACGCGGACTCATTCCCTCATAGTGCATTTTTTCCGAAATTTTTTCTATAGAATTATAACACCATAGAAAATTACTAGGATAAAATTAAATCCAAATCGCGGACCTATCACCCACTTTTCTATTTTCGTCGCTTCACTCCAAAAATTTATCTTTTGATCCGGTTGGCCTAAAATTCAATCAAGACCATTTTCCCACACAATCTTTCACCCTGATCAATATTTCAGCCTCGAATTGATTGAAAAAGTTAAGGAAGATGCATTGCGCGACCGTTTGTTAGTCTAGGGGTATTTTTGTAATTTTACCAGGTGTAACAATGAAGGCAAAGAAAGATAGTGATCCGAATTTGATTGAATTGAAGAATGCGTTATCCAAAAAAGTCATTGAGGATTTATTCCAAGGAGGAGATGGTGTTCTTCATGATCAAGGTCACTTATGTGTTCCTGATGTTGATGGCTTGAGGGAAATAATATTATCTGATGTTCATAGTTCTTGATATTCTATTCATCTGGGATCCACCAAGATGTATGATATTTTGAGGATATTTTATTGGTGGAATGGCATGAAGAAGGATATTGCAGAGTCTGTGGCTAAGTGTCCAAATTGTCAACAAGTAAAGGTTAAGCATCAAAAACTGGGAGGTTTAGCTCAAGTCACTGATATTTTTACTTGAAAGTGGAAAGACTTGAATATGGACTTCATCATGGGTTTGCCTCGTAATCGAAGGAAACATGATTTGATTTGGGTTGTTGTGGACCGAATGAATAAGTCGCCGTATTTTCTTCTGCCAAGTTGTAACACCCCACTCGTTTGAACATTGTAATTAACTTGTATTGTTGGAATAAGACTAAGAATTCTTAACATATTAGGAAGAATTTTTTATGAGTTATTTTAATTTCACAAATTTAGTATGCTATGTGTGGAAGTCAAGGAAGTTGTAAAATAAAAGTCAACAAAAGGTATTGTAAATGTCGTTAAAGAATTCTCTAAAATTCTGGGCCCGATTTCTCGACACTTTTCTTCTAATATATGAGGAGTTAGAATGTCCATTACCTATCAAATTGAAGTTCTGCGAGTGTAGTTTCCAATAAACTAATCCCTCATCCATACGACTTAAGATTAGTGAGATATGTGTATTTTCGTGAGGCTACACAAGCAGGTACCTCTAGGTGGGTCCTCCTATCTCTAAGTTGGTTGCTCTTTATATACACTTTTCTCCTTCATTTTTTTTCATCAGAGACAGACCAAAATAGAGTAAACTTATAAACCAAGCTACCAAATACTCCTTGGAAGCTTCGATTCTCAACTTGGAAGTTTAACAGAAGTTGCTCTACATAGTGAGCTCATCATTATGGTATAGTTTTCTTGTTAATTTAAGCTTTGTTTGTTGTTTCTGCAAGGAGACAAATTTTCAAGCTTTATATTTCCAATATCTTTGCTGAGGTAACCTTCTTTTTACAACCCTCCATTGTAATTCCATATTCTAGTATCGTTTCTATTGATTTATGAGTCACGTGATGGTGTTTTTGATATTGTGGCTTTGGGAAGCCCCTTTGTCTTAGCTATTTGAGCTATTATTATTTTATATTGGTGATGTTAAGGTGATGGAGGTAATGGGTATTTGGTGTGATTCTTATTCGGGTCGTATTGGATGGTTGTTACATTGAACATCTTGAAAAACTCCTAGTTAAGTTGCCTCAGGAGCTTGTCGCTCCTTCGAGATGTTGTTGGAATATCTACAATGAATTTAGATGATGATTATTATTGTTATTAGACTAATTTCATACCTTGGACTTTGGTGTTCACGAGTATGGCAGTAGCGCCTTATCGATTAGTTATGGCTTGTTTTGCAGCCATGTTGATTTTCGCATTGTAGCACTATTTTTTGTTGGCCAAGCTTCATAGAGATATCTTTTGGGCTTTGGTTGGAAGGTATGTTAAGGCTTTTATTTCTCTTCTGGCATGTTCCTAATGGCCTAAGCTTGTTATGGTCCGTATATTATCATTATTTGACTTGTAGCCTTGTCCTATTGAGTTGGCTACCACCATATAATGTAATGTCTATCACTGACATTCTACTCCTTACCTAGGGGCCTAGAAGAGCAAGACATAATTATATTTTGATCAATTATGATAACTTATTGTTGTTGTGGTATTTTATCATCTAGTTGCCGCCTATGAGCTTGTTTTGGCCTCAACAAATATTGACATAATAGGGTTCTTGAGCATACATATTGATTGTTATACTCAGCCTACAGTCCAGGTAGACCGAGCCTACAAGCTGGGTAGACCGAGCCTTTGGGCTGGGTAGATCAAGCCTTTAGGCCGGGTAGATCGAACCTATAGGGTAGCATATATGTATTGTACCATGAGCATCAGATTTCTATTGGTTCATGGCACATGTACATTCAGACAGTTTAGAATAGATTAAAATTGTACCTATCGGGATTATGGGGGACAGGTCAGGTTATTACTTGTTATGTGTTATATTTTCTTGTTATAAGGAGATAAGTTATTGTACTTGTGTTTCACCCCTACCCTTTTCGTTCAGTACTTATACTTTAGTTTCAGCTTTCTATTTGCCTTTCATGCTAAATACATTATTCAGTACTGATGTCCCTTGCCTGGGGGATCTGCATTCATGCCTACAGGTTTAGAGTGAAGGTCAGACAGACCTGTCGAGTAGCATAGACGAGCTTCAGCGAGTTGGTTGGCTCTTTTCCTTACAGGGGTCGCTAGAATCTTAGAGGTTTGCCTTTTGCTATTTATAGATTTTGGATAGGTTGGGGCCCTGTCCCACTAAGTATTGTACTCATAGAGGCTTGTAGACTAGTCAGTTAGGTTGTATAGCTGCGACGGTGGCCATTTTGGCGTTTTTATGTTTATTAGCCTTATCTTGTCAACCAATTAGGCTTTGTTGTTGTATTGGTAGCAATTATCAGCTCTATGGCCTAGTTTACATTATGTATATATGTTTTTAGTTATTGTATATAGATCATGGTGGCCTTGATGGCCCGTATAGCATTTATGCATTTCTAGAAATCATGGCAGCCTCGACGGCCCAATCAGAACTTATGTGCTACCTGCTTGTTGCTTTATATGAATTATAGTTATTTTCTTTCTAGAGCTGTTGACAGGGGACTTGCTGGCCGAGGGCTTATGTTTAAGATGAGATATACTTGTTTGTTTTCTTGATTGTGTATTGTTGACATGCGCTAGTAGCAAGTGGTTCAGTAGGGTCGGCTTTGGCGTAGGTTTTGGCATTAGTTGCCAGTTATGGCCATTAAGTTTGGGGAATGACAAACTTGATATCAGAGCAATGTCATATCCTAGAGAGTCTGCAATTCATTTTTGGTAGAGTCTTCTTTATAAATGTTGTGCACCATATTTTATAAGGAAGAAACTATTGATACTATTCAGGAATGTTACCTTTTTTCTGCCCAAATCATGCTATAGAGTTGAGTTATAAGGATTGAGTTCTTCGACATGATCGTTATTTTCCTTATACTGAAAGAGAAATGCTAGTAACACGTCAGATAGCAATTGTCCAAAATTCAGATATACCCATAAGTAAGGGTATGAACAGAGTACTTGTCGGGGTAGTTTTATCAGAGAAAGTATGGTAGACATCTTTACCCCTCACCCTGGTATCACTTTTACATTAGGAGACCTAAAAAACCTCCAACATCACCTTTAACTCTCCCTACTTCTAAATATAAGGAATTCAGTAATGCAGTTTATATGTTGGCTTAGTTAACAATCATGCAGCACCAGGCAGTGTCATTCTGAAGGGTCTTAAAGGTCGAGGGTGTGAGATTTCCTTTCCTTGATTGCTTCCAGTATACGAGGATAGACCATAGAGATGACCCTCAACACTTTATTGACCAGATGCATAGGAATTTTAGGGTTATGCACACTTCAACTATAGAGTCTATTGAGTTAGTAGCATTCAAGCTTAGAGGCATATCAGTTCTATGGTACGAGGATTAGGAGAGGTCCGTAGGAGACATTGTAACATAGCCACTTTGAATTGCTTCATTGAGGCCTTTTTAGATCAATATCAACCTAGAGAGATTTGAGATGCTCGAGTTGACGAGTCCATAAACCTTCGCTAGGGTAGTATGAGTGTTAGGTACAACAGGCTTTGATTTGATTCCCTAGCCAAGTATGCACTGATGATTGTAGATGAGATGGATGCTAGAATGCAATGATTTATAAGAGGGATGGCTCTACAGTATGTTGAGGATTCTACCATAACAGCACTAAATGAGGACATCCATATCTTTTTCATATAGGCGGTTGCTTAAAATCTAGAGGAGCTCAGACATCCACAATTGGGAGCAAAGCGAGCTAATAGGGGCCAGCAGAGGCGACCAAACCTACTAATTTTTGAAAGGATTCTCATGGGGTCCTAGACCCAGGTATTCTAGTAGGACATCTAAGCCTCTGCCACAGCAATCCCAGAAAAGTAAATATCATTGTCCAGGACAGCCAGGCCTAGGGAGAGTTCACAGATGTCAGGCTTTAAATATCGCCGCCCAGAGCAATATAGATCAGTTATGCCATATTATGATAGTTGTGGTAGATCACATCTTAAGAGATGTTATCAGGACTCCATAACATGATATTTTTGTGGCTATGAGGGTAATGCGAGAATGCCAAAGTAGGTTTATTTCCTATCATCAGACAAATAAAATGATCACCAAAGGTTGTATTTACCATACCACCTGAGTTCAAGATATTGATGTTGACCCACTGACACTTTAGCTATTCCAGAGTTTAATGAATTTCCAAATGTCTTTCTAGATGAGCAATATGGTATTCCCTAGAATGAAAGATTAATTTTTCTATTGTATACATTATAAGATGTCCAATGGATATCAATTTCCCCATATAAAATATCACCAGCAGAACTGAAAGAATTGAATGAGCAACTATTTGTTTTATTAGATAAAGGATTCATTAGGTCGAGTACATCATCGTGGGTGCACCAGTGTTGTTTGTATGGAAGAAAATGGGTCATTGTGCATGTGTGTAGACTACCGATAGTTGAATGAGGTAACTATAAAGAACAAATACCCACTACCAAGGATTGATGACTTGTTTAATCAGATACAAGGTGCATGATGTTTCACAAAGATTGATTTTTTTTCAGGGCATCAGGTGCAGGTTCAGGAGACTAATATTCCAAAGACAACCTTCAGGACTAGATATGGTCATTTTGAGTTTCTTATGATGTCTTTTGGATTGAAAAATACCCCAGCAATAATTATGGACTTGATGAACTATATTTAGGCCATTCTTAAACTTGTTTGCGATTGTGTTTATTGATGATATTCTCGTATATTCACAATTAGAGTCGGAGTATAGAGACCATCTTTGAGCGGTGCTTCAGGTACTTTAAGGTCAGAAATTATATGTTAAGCTCTCGAAGTGTGATTTCTGTTGCATTTTGTGGCCTTCTTGGGCCATATTGTATCAGATGCTAGCATACAGGTTGTCATGCAGAAGATTGAGGCCGTGAAGACTTGTCCTAGACACATGACCCCAAGAGAAGTTCATAGCTTTTAGGATTACCAGGCTATTATAGGAGGTTTGTAGAGGGATTCTCTTTGCTTTCAGCAACTTTGACTAAGCTAACTCAGACGACAGCTAAGTTTTAGTGGACCAAAGCATGTGAACGGAGCTTTCAAGAGATAAAAGATAGATTAACTTCAAACTCAGTTTTGACCTTATTAGAGGGTACGAAAGTCTATGCGGTTATTGTGATGCTTCAGGCATCGGAGTGGGTTGTTTCTGATGTAACATGAACAGGTAATTGCTTATGCTTCTAAACATCTAAAGTAGCATGAAAAAAACTTCCCAACCCATGATTTAGAGTTGGTCACAGTTATTCATGCCTTGAAGATATGGGGGCATTACTAAGATGGTGTGCATGTTGATGTTTACACAGAACATAAAGCTTCCATTACATTTTCATACAAAAGAAATTTAATCTATGACAACAATAATGGCTTGAGTTGTCTATAGATTATGACGTGGAAATATTATACCATACACGGAAGGAAAATATAGTAGTGGATGCCCTAAGATATAAATCAATGGGTAGTTTATCATATTTGGGAATGGAGAAGCAGAAGATAGCCTGAGAGCTTCATCAGCTAGCTAACTTGAGGATTAGGTTGTTTGATTTTGATGATGGAGTCACAATTCAGGACTCATCCATATCATCTTTGGTTTCAAAGGTGAAGGTACGACAACATAAGGAGCCTAGCTTGGAGAAAAATAGGGGCAAGGCTCAGTAACATGAGTCTTTAGTTTTCATTATAGTAGAAGATGAAATCCTTAGATATGGACATCGAATGTTTATTCCATATGTTGTAGGTCTTCGACAGCACATTATGAGGGGAGCATACTATTCTCGATATTATATTAACCCAGGTTCTACAAAGATTTATCGTGATATTAAAGATATTTACTATATTGTTGAATTTGTATCATAGTGTCCTAATTGTCAGCAGGTGAAGGTCAAGCATTAAAAACATAATGGGCTGACTTAGGAGATACCCATTCCATTATGAAAGTGGAAGGCAATAAATATGGACTTTGTTACTGTCACGACCCAACCCCGTAGGCCGCAACTGGGGTCCGACCTAGACCCTCTTATGCGTATTTATCAACTACACTTAAGTTGAACAGTGTGTGATGTGATACTATATACAAAAATCCCAATAGTTTAAAACTTTTTCATGTACATGTAGCCTCTTTCATTTGTTTCATATCATGAAAGGGCACGCGAGCCGACAAGGCTGCTATAACAAAAACATTCACAACATATCGAATAGGCAACATCGAAACTAACTCACAAACAACCCACATATACATATGTCTATAGACCTCTAAGAATAGTAACAACAATATATGGCGGGACAAGACCCCCGCCGTACCCCTGAATGTACAAATATATACATTAAGTGACCAGCATCAAAATTTAGGCTCCAGAACAGTGAAGCACTTCCGACTCAGCTGAGAGGAACTCCTATGCTGATGGATCTCCAGAATAAACATCTGTACCTGCGGGCATGAAACACAGCCCCCCGAGAAAAGGGGGTCAGTACGATATATGTACTGAGTATGTAAAGCATAACACATCGTAACTGAGATCATAACTGAAATAGGGATGCAGGGGACAAGTATAATAACTAAATGAATTACTGTACCTGCACCTTAGGACACGTAAATCATACACATCATCATATGCTGTGCCCGGCCCTCTAGTGAACTCGGTGTTATAATCACTTCTTCATAATCACATATCATCATATCATAATGCATTTCATTTCATCATATCATCGTATACGGTATCATACCATCGTATACGGTATCATCTTATCATGTATATCATCGTATTATACCCGGTTCACTGTGGGGCTCAGGGTCACAATGTATTGCTTTAATCTCATATGCATGCCTACATAAAGTATCCGGCCCTTTAGTGAGGGACTCGGTGAATGGAGTGGTGTACGTCTATAGCGTACCATCATAATATACATATGTACCCGGCCCTCTAAGGAGGGACTCAGTATTCCTTCCTTATTTCACCACATATACAATCATATTACAGCCGGCCCGGGACTCGGTGAATAATCATATCGTCATAACATATAACATATATCATACCTCACGTACGGCATCGTCTCCTCGTGCGTGGAACTATACACATCCGGCCCGGGACGCGGTGAAAGAAGTAGTAACACTGTGCACAATAACATATCCCGGCCCATCGTGGGACTCGAGGAAGGATGGGTTACAGTATGTACGAGTAGAGTAGTGAGAAACCATATGCAACTAAGTCATTATCTAAGACTCGATGAAACAGTCAAGTGAACCGTCACCTGAAGACTGGGGGAGTAATTATCCGAGGTATCCCTTTAGATGTCATTAGGGCTTATATCAGTTGGGGCCTCAAGAATCACATACATGCATTCAGACAATGCCATATAGCTTATGCAATCAGAAACATGGTTTATGCAATCAAAGACACGATTATGCAATCAGAGACGCAGTTATGCAATCAGAGACATAGTTATCTAGTCAAAGACTCAACTTATGCAATCAGATGCATTTACCATTTTAGAGCCTTTAAAAAGAGAGGAGCTGGTACTTCCACTTACTATTCGTTATATAGAAGGCTCGAGAATAGTAGTTTGACTACTTTCAGACGCTTAATGTTCAGGAGTGACTACAAGTCACGAGTTACAATTAGAGCTCATAAATGGAATTACCTCTAAACCTATATCATATACCATTTCACTTAAAGTTGAGCCATTCCAAAGGAAAGAAGAAATAGGCTTTACATGTACTAGTTTTCATCACATAGAAGACTAATAGGCAATGACTCAGCTATTGCAGAAATTCTAATATCACGAAGTAAACAAGAGTCTCGACTCATACTTAGGGCTTTACGAATGGATTGAATCCCGAATATCATATACATATCATTTATAACTTATATCTAAGACATGCCAAAAGAAAAGAAGAATAGCTCTACATATTTATTCCAAAAACACGCCAAAGGAAAGCTTCACATACCTTGTGTGGACTTCTCTTAATCACGTCCACCTCGTTGTCCTCGAAACCTATTTAACATGCAAGTAATGTAAGTATTAGCAACCTTGGACTTTTCAGCAACTTAGACTACCCACGAGTATTCATAACATTCATCCCTTCGCTCGCCCTCTCGACTAGTTCCTTAACTAGTTAGGATGTTAACGAAAATCGGGCAGCACCTCCCCTATAATGTGCCCTATACGAATTCCCAACCATGTCCTTAGAACCTGAAGCCAACCAACAATGCAACCAGCAGCCCATACATATACATTTTATAACCAAAATTATACAATATAAGCCCCCAACAATTCACTCAAAACTAAGATACCAAAACTAGAGTTTTTAATCTTTCTTTCGCGAATTCTTTAATTGCAAATCCTGTGGCTGCAACCAGAAGCTCCCACACCTCATTTAGATAACTTTTAGACCCTGCAACACGCCACAACACAACCAGCAGCAGCCCCTACGCGTACAACACTTTATTTCGACAACAACTTAACTATAGCGATTCTAAATTCGTTTATTTCGGACGCCGAACTTTTCAAACCTTTTACCCAACTTCCAGCAGGTACTAAGGTGTATAATACACCATAATGTAACATTATAAACTTCAAATTAGAGGGTAAGAACTTACCTTTCCCGAAATTGGCTAGAACTCGCCAAAATCGCGCCTCGGAAATATTTTCAGCATGTTGTAACGTCGTGGCAGCTTGCTGTCCGTTTTTTTGCTGCACCAAATCCTAATTTTGTACTACTAATACTTCCATATCATTGTAGTATACGCTATATAATTAATTTACGGAACGAAATCGGGACTTACCTTATTTTTCTCCCAAGCCGTCGCAAGTTTCTCTCCTTAAGCTTTAGGGTTCTTTGTTCACGTTGCTGCTGGAAATTTTTAATGAACAAGCTGAAGATTTTTGGATACATATCAACTAATATAGGTGGTCCCAAGGGGTGACACGTGTCAGCCCCTAAGAGGGACACGTGTCCAGCCCCTATTGGGCCACCGTGTCCATGCAAGAAGGGTGGGGCTGCCACGTGGCAGTGGGGCCCACCTCCCCCAAGCAGCTGCATCACCTACTTGACCCTAAGTAGGTGCATCACCTGCTTGCTTGAGGTGCTGCCACGTGTCGCTCCTCCATTGGCTGCCACGCGTCATCTTTTTTCCTTCCTCGCGGGTTCGTAATCTCGTCTTACTTTAAGAGCTCATGTAATCCGCACTATGTAAGCTTGGTATATCCTTAAGCAACTTAAGTGTATAAGACTCTTAACTTAGTGTCTTACGTAGGTAAATCGAGTCCTACGACTCATTTCTTAGCCTCCAACTCTTTCCGAATTCTTATGACTCTATCTCCGACCTCCCTTCTCGCGAGGTATCACAATCTTCTTTTCTTAGAGTTGTTTGATAGTGTCGTAGCTTATCCGGCTCACATGATAGTGTCTAAGGAACTTAAGAAGACGTTCTGAGCTCAAGAGTGCGGGGTGTAACATTCTTCCCCCCTTTAGAACATTCGTCCCCGAATGTTGAATAAAACTTTCCTTAAGACTTTATACGGATCATAGGGAGATGCCTTTCTACTGGAATGGCATACATTTTCGTCCAAGTAATTAATATACGAGTTCCAAGACTGGTGCTATCCGTAGACATCAGGAATAGGTACGGACACTTGTGTTTCATGTCCTTTTCAACCTCCAAGTTTATGTCTTCACGATTCTTATTCCGCCACAGTACTTTGACGGAAGCTATGTCTTGGTTCGCACCCCTTTTAATCTTCCGATCTAGGATGGCAATAAGTTGCCCCTCATAGGATAACTCCCTGTTACGTGGACCTCCTCTACGGGAAATATTTTGGGAGCATCGTTCCCATTCTTACGGAGCATTGATCTGTGAAAAATGAATGTATTGTTTCAAATCAGACGGTAGGTCCCACTCATAGGCAGCTTTATCTATTCTAAAAATGCTCTGCGAAGGATCAATGTATTCCCTTCTTGCTGACTTTAGGCTGCTAATCAATATCTTGTTCCGGAATAAGCTTTTCTTCATCAATAATTTAGTGGGTCACATCTGGGCTTGTCCCTTAATTGAAGGGCAAAATGTCATACTAAGATTCATCTGGGTTCCTCAATCCCTTTCGAAATGATTTCCAGCAGTTAGCTGTAAATTGAACTTTTCTATCTGAGATAATAGATGTGGGGACTTCGTGAAATCTTATTGTTTCCCTACTATGTCATTTCGCAGAACCCTCAGCATAATATGCCTTCCTAATTAGAGGGGAACAGGTTGATTCTGTCAGCCCATCTACCATAGCCCGTATGAACTCCCAGTTCCTTAGAATGTGAGGTTAGTTCGTACTATAATACATATTAACTGCTTTCTACCTCAGAGTCGGGGTTTCCATTCCCTGAGATAGGCTATCAGACTACTGATGCTTCTTTTAACTTAAGCTATTGTACAACTCCTCTTAATCCAACTTGTAATACCTTAGGTATGCTATCTTTCTCTTTTACTCAGATCTTTTCTCCAGTTTTCTTACCATACATCATATTGTAATCCTTACATAAACGTGTGTACGGACATAGAGCAGTCCAGAAAATTCCTTAGCGTTTCTATACTAGTGGCTTACCTCCTTTAGTCGAGGTCAAGGCTCCACTATGGCTCTTGTCCTTAATACCGATTATATCTGAATAGTTCTGCCTCGAACCATCTTACACTTTTCCTGAATAGATTCTAAATATGGTAATCACATTGTTATTACTTACTTTGTTTTATCGAGTAATTATTTGACCTCGCTCTTAGTATGCCAATATTCATAAGCTGCACAACTATTTTTATGCCATTTTCACGAGGTGCGTTGTATTTCAGTCATAATCTTTTCTGCTCTTGGCTTACTCTGTTCTATATGTGTCGTTGTACCAAAACACCTTTATAATCTCTTTTTGTCATACTTGTTTTGTTCTCTTTCTCACTTCCCAGAGGGTCACCCATCCCAGTGCTACTCTCATTCGAGCACGCTTAACTTCAGTGTTTTGACGAAATCTGGTGCATTAGTATGAGTATGATCACGCCCATCCCTTATGGGGTCTTGTTTGAAGTTTAAGCGTTTCCACTTACATATGATAGCATCAGTTGATTTTCTCTTACGCTTGTACTTCTTTTGTCCACTTCTCCCCTTTTAGGGTGTACCTATGTCATTCTCCATATATCTTCAGCTATTTACATACGAATGATTCTATTCCAACATATTTAACCGGTTGCACCATATCTACAACTTCTATTAAATCATCCCCACGTTAGGTTGCCTTTCTAGGAAACCCTAGCACAATCGTAGGGTGCTGTAATATTTGGAATATCTCGAATCGAATCTCATCTAATGATTGATACTCGAGTAGTATCTGTAATGTAGTAGTGCACTCAAAGCCATATCCCATTCATCCAAACCAGTAATTAGGGAGGGCTCATAATTGGTGCACATTCCCCACTCGAGTGTACTTATACTTTAATGACTCATGTTTCGAGCTTCGTCATTATACTAACTTTATTCCAGTGGATACCACTAATCATTAGAGTGGAGTCACGTGTACACCATACTTCTTTATGCCTCCTGAGCTTGCATCTTTGTTGTGTGCTTTAAGGCTCATTTCTAATCCTGCTTAAAACCATATCAATTTCGTGGTAGTAGTGGCCTTGTCTTAATACTTTTTCATCATACTATACCTCCAGTTCGTAACTGTCTATGTCTCTTTTTGTTCGATACTTATACTTAATTAATCGCATCTATCTTGAGTGCCTCTATTAGAACTTCTGTATTATTCCTTCAACTCATTTCCATTTTTGGTTGGGCATAAGGAATTCCATATTACCCTTTATTTCCTTGCACTAGCCATCCTTTTCGTCATCATATAACCTTTATTCGAAATTTTCCTTATGGAACTTGATAAATCTTCCTTATTTGTTCCATAGCTTGCTTTTCCATTCCACACCTATCTTTACATTCCATTTACATGGACCACATCATACCTTCTAGTTAATTCCTTACTAAGTTTTGCTTATTCTAATAATGGTTTTTGTTATTTTCACCTGGTACCTTGTTCGCATTCAGACCCATAGTATAATACCGCTTGACTTTCTTCACGATTCTTACTATGGGTTACTTACCCTTCTTAGCTAGTCTTGTCCTTAATGTCTCACAAGCTATCTTATTAACACTTCATATCCGTCACAATTCTCTTCCCTTTGTACTCTTGTCTTACTCTTGTCTTAACCATACTGTTACTTCCTTCAACTATCACTTGTCATAGTTTATCCCTATGTATCAATTCAGGCAATGCCTTACTATCTCGTTTTATCCCGATCTATCATTCCTCTCTGAGTCATTTTCTTTGGATTATAGGTCCTTTCTAACTTATTCTACCATTCCAGTATCGTCCTCCTAGTTTCTATTGCCATTAACTCAGCAATTAACTTATTTCTCGAGGTCAGCCATACTTTTTTAGTCAAATCTCATCATTGTTGCGAGGACAACCTTTCAAGACATACTATAGCCCTGTATCTCATTCTCCTCTTATTTCTAGGAAAATTTGGGCAGAGTTTCCACTGTATTTCTTACTATCTCAACACTTGCACGCAGAAAATACCAACAATGCCTCATAGGGCACACATATATAGTCATATCGTCTCATATCGCAGCCGCACAGGGCGCCCATAATTAACAGTATGAAAATGAACTTACCTGTTATGTCCACTCGAGCTGCACCTGTTATACTTTCCTATTTACCTTTCCTTTCACTTTTCAATTGTATCTGTCAATCGCATTTCAATACCTTACCTGACATAGGGCTTTCATGCCTTTGCTTACCTGCGTGCTTCGTAACATCCAATATTGTTAGTTACTTTCTTCTATCGGCGTTGTCTTCCTGCTAAAATCGTAGGTTAGTATGAGGAATTTCATTTCCTATAGCTCGGCTCTATCGCACGATCTTAGATATGAAAGAAAGTAACATCCTAAATATCCTGTAGCCTCCTGTCTATAGATGTGGTGCACAACACATCGATAAACAAGACTCTACTAGATACGGTCTGTAGACATTCCAAGGACGAACTGCTCTGATACCACTTCTGTCACGACCCAACCCCGTAGGCCGCAACTGGGGTCCGACCTGGACCCTCTTATGCGTATTTATCAACTACACTTAAGTTGAACAGTGTGTGATGTGATACTATATACAAAAATCCCAATAGTTTAAAACTTTTTCATGTACATGTAGCCTCTTTCATTTGTTTCATATCATGAAAGGGCACGCGAGCCGACAAGGCTGCTATAACAAAAACATTCACAACATATCGAATAGGTAACATCGAAACTAACTCACAAACAACCCACATATACATATGTCTACAGACCTCTAAGAATAGTAACAACAATATATGGCGGGACAAGACCCCCGCCGTACCCCTGAATGTACAAATATATACATTAAGTGACCAGCATCAAAATTTAGGCTCCAGAACAGTGAAGCACTTCCGACTCAGCTGAGAGGAACTCCTATGCTGATGGATCTCCAAAATAAACATCTGTACCTGCGGGCATGAAACACAGCCCCCCGAGAAAAGGGGGTCAGTACGATATATGTACTGAGTATGTAAAGCATAACACATCGTAACTGAGATCATAACTGAAATAGGGATGCAGGGGACAAGTATAATAACTAAATGAATTACTGTACCTGCACCTTAGGACACGTAAATCATACACATCATCATATGCTGTGCCCGGCCCTCTAGTGAACTCGGTGTTATAATCACTTCTTCATAATCACATATCATCATATCATAATGCATTTCATTTCATCATATCATCGTATACGGTATCATACCATCGTATACGGTATCATCTTATCATGTATATCATCGTATTATACCCGGTTCACTGTGGGGCTCAGGGTCACAATGTATTGCTTTAATCTCATATGCATGCCTACATAAAGTATCCGGCCCTTTAGTGAGGGACTCGGTGAATGGAGTGGTGTACGTCTATAGCGTACCATCATAATATACATATGTACTCGGCCCTCTAAGGAGGGACTCGGTGTTCCTTCCTTATTTCACCACATATACAATCATATTACAGCCGGCCTGGGACTCGGTGAATAATCGTATCGTCATAACATATAACATATATCATACCTCACGTACGGCATCGTCTCCTCGTGCGTGGAACTATACACATCCGGCCTGGGACGCGGTGAAAGAAGTAGTTACACTGTGCACGATAACATATCCCGGCCCATCGTGGGACTCGAGGAAGGATGGGTTACAGTATGTACGAGTAGAGTAGTGAGAAACCATATGCAACTAAGTCATTATCTAAGACTCGATGAAACAGTCAAGTGAACCGTCACCTGAAGACTGGGGGAGTAATTATCCGAGGTATCCCTTTAGATGTCATTAGGGCTTATATCAGTTGGGGCCTCAAGAATCACATACATGCATCCAGACAATGCCATATAGCTTATGCAATCAGAAACATGGTTTATGCAATCAAAGACACGATTATGCAATCAGAGACGCAGTTATGCAATCAGAGACATAGTTATCTAGTCAAAGACTCAACTTATGCAATCAGATGCATTTACCATTTTAGAGCCTTTAAAAAGAGAGGAGCTGGTACTTCCACTTACTATTCGTTATATAGAAGGCTCGAGAATAATAGTTTGACTACTTTCAGACGCTTAATGTTCAGGAGTGACTACAAGTCACGAGTTACAATCAGAGCTCATAAATGGAATTACCTCTAAACCTATATCATATACCATTTCACTTAAAGTTGAGCCATTCCAAAGGAAAGAAGAAATAGGCTTTACATGTACTAGTTTTCATCACATAGAAGACTAATAGGCAATGACTCAGCTATTGCAGAAATTCTAATATCACGAAGTAAACAAGAGTCTCGACTCATACTTAGGGCTTTACGAATGGATTGAATCCCGAATATCATATACATATCATTTATAACTTATATCTAAGACATGCCAAAAGAAAAGAAGAATAGCTCTACATATTTATTCCAAAAACACGCCAAAGGAAAGCTTCACATACCTTGTGTGGACTTCTCTTAATCACGTCCACCTCGTTGTCCTCGAAACCTATTTAACATGCAAGTAATGTAAGTATTAGCAACCTTGGACTTTTCAGCAACTTAGACTACCCACGAGTATTCATAACATTCATCCCTTCGCTCGCCCTCTCGACTAGTTCCTTAACTAGTTAGGATGTTAACGAAAATCGGGCAGCACCTCCCCTATAATGTGCCCTATCCGAATTCCCAACCATGTCCTTAGAACCTGAAGCCAACCAACAATGCAACCAGCAGCCCATACATATACATTTTATAACCAAAATTATACAATATAAGCCCCCAACAATTCACTCAAAACTAAGATACCAAAACTAGAGTTTTTAATCTTTCTTTCGCGAATTCTTTAATTGCAAATCCTGTGGCTGCAACCAGAAGCTCCCACACCTCATTTAGATAACTTTTAGACCCTGCAACACGCCACAACACAACCAGCAGCAGCCCCTACGCGTACAACACTTTATTTCGACAACAACTTAACTATAGCGATTCTAAATTCGTTTATTTCGGACGCCGAACTTTTCAAACCTTTTACCCAACTTCCAGCAGGTACTAAGGTGTATAATACACCATAATGTAACATTATAAACTTCAAATTAGAGGGTAAGAACTTACCTTTCCCGAAATTGGCTAGAACTCGCCAAAATCGCGCCTCGGAAATATTTTCAGCATGCTGTAATGTCGTGGCAGCTTGCTGTCCGTTTTTTTGCTGCACCAAATCCTAATTTTATACTACTAATACTTCCATATCATCGTAGTATACGCTATATAATTAATTTACGGAACGAAATCGGGACTTACCTTATTTTTCTCCCAAACCGTCGCAAGTTTCTCTCCTTAAGCTTTAGGGTTCTTTGTTCACGTTGCTGCTGGAAATTTTTAATGAACAAGCTGAAGATTTTTGGATACATATCAACTAATATAGGTGGTCCCAAGGGGTGACACGTGTCAGCCCCTAAGAGGGACACGTGTCCAGCCCCTATTGGGCCACCGTGTCCATGCAAGAAGGGTGGGGCTGCCACGTGGCAGTGGGGCCCACCTCCCCCAAGCAGCTGCATCACCTACTTGACCCTAAGTAGGTGCATCACCTGCTTGCTTGAGGTGCTGCCACGTGTCGCTCCTCCATTGGCTGCCACGCGTCATCTTTTTTCCTTTCTCGCGGGTTCGTAATCTCGTCTTACTTTAAGAGCTCATGTAATCCGCACTACATAAGCTTGGTATATCCTTAAGCAACTTAAGTGTATAAGACTCTTAACTTAGTGTCTTACGTAGGTAAATCGAGTCCTACGACTCATTTCTTAGCCTCCAACTCTTTCCGAATTCTTATGACTCTATCTCCGACCTCCCTTCTCGCGAGGTATCACAATCTTCTTTTCTTAGAGTTGTTTGATAGTGTCGTAGCTTATCCGGCTCACATGATAGTGTCTAAGGAACTTAAGAAGAAGTTCTGAGCTCAAGAGTGCGGGGTGTAACAGTTACAAGTCTGCCTCGTTCGCGATGGAAGTTTGATTCCATTTGGGCAAATATCAATAGGATGATGAAATCAGCCCATTTCTGACCAGTCAGGACACATTTTTCTAAAAATTATAAAGGGATATATATTAGAGAGATTGTGAGATTGTATGGTGTCCCTATGTCGATTATTTCAGGTAGAGGAGAATAATTTACAGCACACTTTTGGAAATCCTTCCAAAATGGTTTGGGGATGGAGGTAAACATTAGTACAATATTTCATTCTCAGACTAAGTTCCAAGCTGAGTGTATGATCCAGACGCTCGAGGATATATTACGAGCATGTATTCTAGATTTCAAAGGAAATTGGGATGATCACTTGCCACTTATCGAGTTTGCTAGATCCCCTTTTGGTTGTTTTGAGTTGGAGAATCAGGATTATTTGGACAAGACTTATTGCAGTAACCCATGGAATAATTCAAGTTAATTATAGGACTGTTGTTGATAACTCAGAGCTGTTAGAAATTATATACGAATGTTAGAGGCGAGACAAAAATCTGATATTGATGGTTCGGTCATTCTGAATGCTTCACCTATGAAGGGTGTTATGAGGTTTGGAATAAAGGGTCAAGTTGAGCCCTAGGTACATTGGGCTTGACCACATCTTCAATGGATAGTCCGAGTTGCCTATGATCTAAAGTTACATCCAGAGTTAGAAGCAGTACACATTATTATTCATGTTTCTATGTTATAAAAGTATATTAGAGATCCAACACATATAGCTCCAATAAAACATGTTCAGATATTAGAGGAGCTATCTTCTGAAGAAGTCCATGTTGCCATAGTAGATTGCCAAATAAGAAGATTGAGAAATAAGGATATAGTTTCTGTGAAAGTGTTGTGGTGAGGACAAAACATTGAGGAGTTGACATGGGAAGCGGAAGAGGACATGAAACCCAAATATGAGTTCTTATATTGTTTTTGATGTTGCAATAAATATTATTATCATTCTGAAATGAATGTCCCTAAGTGAGGAAGGATGTAACACCCCGCCCATTTAAACGTTGTAACTAACTTGTACTGTTGGAATAAGACTAAGACTTATTAACATATTAGGAAGGATATTTTATGAGTTATTGTAATTGTACAAATTTCATATGTTATGTGTGGAAGTCAAGGAAGTTGCGAAATAAAAGTCGGCAAAGGGTATGTAAATGCTATTAAGGTATTCTCTAAAATTTTAGGTCAAATGTCTCAGCATTTTTCTCCTAATATATGAGGAGTTATAATGTCCATCGCCTATCAAATCGAAGTTCTACAAGTCAAGTTTCCAACGAACTAAGCCTTAGTGAGATATGCGTGCTTTCATGAGACTGCGTAAGTAGGCACCTTTAGGTAGGTCCCCCTATCTCAAAGTCGGTTTCTCCTTATATACACTTTTCTCCTTCATTTTTCTTCATTATAAACATACCAAAACACAGTAAAATGATAAAACAACCTTCCAAATACTCCTTGGAAGCTTAGATTCTCAACTTAGAAGTTTAACGAAAGTTACTCTACCTTGCGAGCTCATCATTGTGGTATAGTTTTCTTGTTGATTTAAGCTTTGTTTGTTGTTATTGCAAAGACAAATTTTCAAGATTCATATTTCAAATATTTTTGTTAAGGTAACCTTCTTTTACAATCCTCCTTCATAATTCCATATTCGAGTATAGTTTCTATTGATTTTTGAGCGACGTGGTGGTGTTTTTTATATTATGTCTTTGGCAACCCTTTTGTCTTAGATATTTAGGATATTATTGTTGTGTATTGATGGTTTTAAGGTGATGGAGGTAATGGGGTATTTGGTGTGATTATTATTCAGGTCGTATTAGATGGTTGTTATGTTGAACGGAGTAAAGAATGCCTAGTTAAGTTGCCTCGAGAGCTTGTCACTCTTTCGAGATATTATTGGAATGTCTTCAATGGATTTAGCAGCTGATTATTGATTTTATTAGATTTATTTTATGCCTTGGACTTTGTTGGTCACGAGTAAGGCATTAGCGCCTTATCGATTAGTTATGGCTTATTTTGCAGCCATGTTGATTTTTGCATCGTAGCACTATTTTTGGTTGGCCAAGCTTCATAAAGACATCTTTTGCGTTTTGGTTGGAAGGTATGTTAAGGCTTTTATTTCTATTCGGGCATGTTCCTAATCTCCTAAGCTTGTTATGGTCCGTATATTATCATTGTTTGACATGTAGCCTTGTCCTATTGAGTTGGCTACCACCATATAATATAATGTCTATCACTGACACTTTACTCCTTGCCTAGTGGACTAGAAGAGCATGTTATAATTGTGTTTTGATCAATTATGATTACTTGTTATTATTGTAATGTTTTATCGTCTACCTGTCGCCTATGAGCTTGTTTTAGCCTCAGCAAACACTGACATTGCATGGTTCTTGAGCGTACAGACTGATTATTATACCAATCCTAGAGGCCGGGTAGATCAAGCCTACGAGCTGGGTAGAATGAACCTTTGGGTGGGCTGGACGAGCCTTTGGTCTGGGTATGCCAAGCTTTTGGTCTGGGTAGATCGAGCCTTTGGGTCGGGTAGAACGAGCCTAAGGAGTAGCATATATGTATTGTACCATGGAGCTTCAGAGTTGTATTGATTCATGACATATGTACATTCAGACAGTTCAGAATAGATTATCATTGGAATCCAAGTAAGGTGGTTAATATGGGTATTTAGCAATTGTTTGTGCTCGTTAGGACTTATAGTGATGGTGTGCTATTTGTACCTACCGGTCTTATGGGGGCAGGTCAGGTTATTACTTGTTATGTGTTATATAGTCTTGTTATAAGGAGATAAGGTATTGTACTTGTGTTTCACCCCTGCCCTTTTTGTTCAGTATTTATATTTCAATTTTAGCTTTCTATTTGCCTTACATTCTCAGTACATTATTCAGTACTGATGCCCCCTGTCTGGGGGTACTGCATTCATGCTTGCAGGCTTTGAATGACGGTCAAACAGACCTGCCGAGTAGCATAGCTGAGCTATAGTGGATTGGTTGTCTCCTTTCCTTACAGGGGTCGCTAGAGTCTTAGAGGTTTGCCTTTTTGGTATTTATAGATTTTGGGTAGGTTGGAGCCCTGTCCCACCAAGTATTATACTCATAGAGGCTTGTAGACTAGTCACTTGGGTTGTATAGCTGTGATAATGGCCAGTTTGACCTTTTATGTTTATTAGCTTTATCTTGTCTTCCAATTGGGATTTGTTGTTGTATTGGTAGAAGTTAGCAGCTCAATGGACCAGTTTACACTGTATATTCATGTTTTTAGTTATTATATAAAGATCATGGTGGCCTTGACAGCCCGCATAGCGTTTATGCTTTTTTAGATATCATGGCAGCCTTAACGGCCCAATCAGGACTTATGTGCTACCTGCTTATTGCTTTATATGAATTAGTAGTAGTTATTGTTTTCTTTATATAGTTGTTGACAGGGGCCTTGACGGCCGAGGGCTTATTTTTAAGCTGAGATATACTTGTTTATTTTCGTGACTGTGTGTTGCTGCCATGCGCCAGTAGCAAGTGGTTTAGTAAGGTCGACTTTTGCCTAAGTTTTGGCATTAGTTTTTCAGTTGCGTCCCTTGAGTTTGGGGCGTGACACAAGACTTCCTATTTAGCTGAGGATTATGCTAGGATTTACATTGGAGAGTTGATTAAGTTTCATGGTGTTCCATTGTCCATCATTTTAGGTTGAGGTAGTCAATTTACTTCTCAATTTTGGAGATCATACCAAAAGAGTCTTGATATTCAAGTCAAGCATAGTACCACTTTTCACCCTCAGATCGATGGTCAGGACTAGCGGACTATTCATACTTTGGAGGATATATTGAGAGATTGTGTGGTCAAAGGAAATTGGGATGACCATTTGTCATTAATTGAATTTGCCTACAATAAAAGTTATCATTCGATTATTCAAATGGCTCCATTTGAAGCTCTTAATGATAAGAGGTGTAGATCTCCTATTAGGTGGTTGGACATTGGCAAGGTTGCTTTGATAGAGTCGAGTTGGTTTGTGAAGCTATGAAAAAAATTGAGCTTATTAGAGAGAGGTTGAAGACTACCCAAAGTCGACAGAAATCCTATTCGGGTGTGAGGAGGAGAGAGCTTGAGTTTGAGGTTGATGATTGGGTTTACTTGAAAATCTTACCTATGAAGAGTGTGATGAGTTTTGGTAAGAAAGGGAAACTTGGTCCCCGTTATGTAGGCCCATATCAAATTTTGAGGTGTTTCAGCATGGTGGCTTATGTGTTGGATTTTCCTTCAGAGTTGGCATCAGTGCATCCATTATTTTATATTTGTTTATTGAAAAAGTGTATTGGTGATCCTACTTTCATTATGCTATTAGAGAGAGTTGGTATGAAGGATAGCCTATCTTATGAAGAGGTTTCAGTTGAGATTTTAGATCATCAAATTTGGAAGTTGAGAAATAAAAAAGTTGTTTTTGTTAAAGTTTTTTGGAGAAATCAATTAGTTTAGGGTGCTACATGGGAGGCTGAAGCTGTATGATGTCTCATTATCCTCATCTCTTTTCCGTCGCTTTTATTTGGCTCGAGGTACTAGTTCCTCATGTTCACTCTTTCAGATTCATGTGTCTTAGCTATTCTCATTTTTTCATATGCTTGCATGTTCATGAAATCGAATTTAAAGTCATGTTTTAGCTTGGGATTGAATACTCCTTGATTTTTATGCATTTTGATGTATTTTGCATTCATGTTGGGTTGTTAGTTCTCGTTCCTGATTCTACTCATGGTAGATTGAGTCCCATTCGAGTACTACTATTTCCATGCGAGAGATATGTAATACCCTAGATGTTGGAAAGACGAACAAAAGAAAATGTTGCAAATATTGAACTGGTGCAGGCTTCTATGAGCTGACCTATGGGCTGTAGGAAGACCTACGATCCATAGGAAGGCAGTCATAGGAAGCCTGGACACTTGAGAAAAATTGAAAATATTTCAAGAGTGATGAACGAGCCCACGAGAGGGCCATAGAAGGTTTGATAAGCCGTAGATAGGGCTAGTAGGTAACGTCCTGAGATTGGGAAAAAATTGATAAGTGTTAGGCCTTCTGACGAGAGAGATATACAGACCATACAAGGTCCTACAGTTCGTATATCAGTTTCATAGGAAGACTCTTGAGAAATGTCAATTTCCAATAGCTCAAGTTATGTTCCACGAGAGGTCCCATGGACTGTTGGAAGTTCTACAGGCCGTAGGATGGCCCGTTGAGTGAGCATCAGAGACTATATTTTTGGGAGTTTTTGGAGTTGTACAGGGTAAGAAGGTTGACGAACCGTAGGGTCTTTGACGATCCGTAGACAAGGATTATAGCATTTAAGTGTCAATTCCAGTAGCTCTGAAATTTGGACATTCTATGGGTGTTTTTGATGACTCATAGATGACCTTACGGACCATACATCCTGTCAGTAGG
Source organism: Solanum dulcamara (assembly GCF_947179165.1). Taxonomy (NCBI): domain Eukaryota; kingdom Viridiplantae; phylum Streptophyta; class Magnoliopsida; order Solanales; family Solanaceae; genus Solanum; species Solanum dulcamara. The sequence continues at coordinate 52,507,678 of NC_077240.1, forward strand.
GTCCACTTGGAAAATTTAATCGAGGATTATTTTGGACTTTCTCCTTTTGTTTGATACCTAAACTACATTGTTTCGGATTATTTTCTCGTACCTATAACTACCCAAATCCTTTAAACTCTCCACATTCCCTCTCATTCTCCTAAAATCCTCTAAGGCACTCAAGGTCTTCTCTCAAGGGTTTTTTTCTCCATCAAGCTAGGGTTAAAGTTCAATCTCCATTGCTTTTTGGACTTTGATTATCAAGATATGTGGGAATTCACCTATGGATTCCTTTCATTCATTGGGTCCCAAAAAATCTCAATCCTTTAAGTTCTATTTCACCCAATTCAATCAGGGTTTATGTCAAATCTTCATGGGTCCTTTTTATTATGATTCAATTGATGTTATTTTTACCTTATTATGCATAAATTTAATGAAATTCATGATTTATAATTTATTTCATATGGACCCATGCATTCTGCTTTAAATTTCACTTGTGAACTATGAACTATGATCATGAATTTGATAAAGAAGTTATGAATGTTTTTATGAAAATAATGAAGTATGTTTAAAGGATGCTTTTGAGTAATTTTCAATGATTTGTGAAAGGTTTTCTCATAATATGAAAGAAACCAGGATTTAGATGATGTAAAAGGTAAGTGTCTATATGAATTACTTTATGAATCGTGATTTGAAAGAAGCTACTTTTATACGATTTTATGATGTGGATTTATAAATGATTATTGCCTTTCCTAATATTATATTTTGATAATTGAATTTATCTATTGTGTTGGAATTTTACATAGCACCGAGAGGCTTTAAGGTGGAGGCTTAGTAAGGAAGTCTCTAGTCCCAAACTACATGCCTCCATAGGTTGTCTTAAGTGACTTTGCAAGTGGATACACAACATTGATGAAATTATACGGAGTCTATCTTGGTAAGTAGCCTCTCCTTTTGGTGTAGGAGTTACACCGGATTCCATGTTATAGCTCACATGGTCTTAATATCGGTTAATGTGAATATCCCATAAAATGAACTATGTTTTCCTTAAAGATTTTCACTATGTATTTTAGTAATGCATTGACCTTGTCTCATGATTTATGATTTACTTTCAAGCTCTTAAAGTATTCTTGGTCATGCATTTCATGTTTATGCCAGTATGATCTCTTATTTACATTATGCATATTTCTCACATACTTAGTACATTCCATTTACTAATGCATATTTGTGTCTATATTGTCTCATAATATAGGGTTTGATTCTTCTCATCACCCTCGTGGCTAGTATAGGTTGTCGTTAACACTACACTACTTGGTGAGTCCTCATATTTCGATGGCGCAACCATGATAATTTCTTATATCTTTCTTTTCATGACTTTTGACTTAGATTGTTGGGTGAGCTAGGGCTTGTCCTATGCCCCCGTCTATGGAAGTAGAGGCTATGTTAGACTAGTATGGTTATTTCCGCTTTGCAAGTTCTATTCTCAGATTTTTTTATTTGAGTTGCTATGACAAGATTGTTTTAAGACTTATCTTTCGCATTTCTCTTACTTGATTCTTATGTTATCTTAAGACATGTTATGTCATGCTAAGAGACTTGTTTAAGATATCTCGTGGTCCTAGTCGTCGTGTTACATCTAGGATCTAGCTTGAATCGTGACATTGATATTATTGTAAATTTCAGTTGTAAAGCTTCGTTATTTTTATTATACATACATGCTTTACTTTCAATTGAGTTACTCTTCAATTTTCTTTCAGCGTGCATATTCAGTTAGTATTGTTTCATTCAGCCATTTTTACATATCATGCATTCCATGTAATGAAGTCATTTAGTGTTGCATCTTTTTAATGATGCAGATACAAGTGTTCAGAATCGACAACATGCTCTTCATTGAGATCTTCTCTCTATTAGCTTTTGGTGAGACCTCCTTGCTTTCGAAGGGCTCCGTTTTATTTATGTCTTTCAGTTTTAGTTGACATTTAGTTAGTATTAAGGTGTAGTCGTGGGTCTTGTCACGGCACCTATCTTAGTTTAGTAGAGGCTTTATGGACAAGTTAGTGAGTCAGTTCAGTCTTAATATTTAGAGATTTTAACTATTATTATAATCTATTTCCACTTATTTTCAGATCTCTGCTTGAGTATGATTAATTGATTTAAAAGTGTATCTCTTTAAGTTTCCACATATATGTTTAGTCTTCCATTCATTAGTCAGCTAGACCAAGAATTCATTCAGGACCAGTAATGATTTTGGGGCTGGCCACGCCCAGGATGTAGGCTCGGGACATGACGATATTAACACAAAAATCACACCATCGTAAATTCTAACTTTCAGACGAATAACTTT